>NC_039367.1:145171634-145202436 GCF_003573695.1 Papaver somniferum
ATCAAGTGACATAAAACAACAAGGTGAGAATTCTGAAGCCATACACATAGTCGATCTAGCAGAGGTTCCAAGGAAAAGGGGTATGCCTCCAAAGGTATCAACATCAAGTGACATAGAACAACAAGGTGAGCATTCCGAAGCCATACTCATAGTCGATCTAGCGGAGGTTCCAAGGAAAAGGGGTATGCCTCCAAAGGTATCAACATCAAGTGACGTAGAAAAACAAGGTGAACATTTTGAAGCCATACCCATAGTCGATCTAGCGGAGGTTCCCAGGAAAAAGGGTATGCCTCCAAAGGTATCAACATCAAGTGACATAGAACAACAAGGTGATCATTCCGAAGCCATACCCATAGTCGATCTAGCGGAGGTTCCAAGGAAAAGGGGTAGTCCTCTAAAGGTATCAAAATCAAGTGACATAAAACAACAAGGTTAGAATTCTGAAGCCATACACATAGTCGATCTAGCGGAGGTTCAAAAGAAAAGGGGTAGGCCGCCAAAGGTATCAACATCAAGTGACAAAGAACAACAAGGTGAGCATTCCGAAGCCATACCCATAGTCTATCTAGCGGAGGTTCCAAGGAAAACGGGTAGGCCTCCAAAGGTATCAACATCAAGTGACATAGAACAACAAGGTGAGCATTCTGAAGCCATACCCATAGTCGATATAGCGGAGGTTCCAAGGAAAAGGGGTATGCCTCCAAAGGTATCAACATCAAGTGACATAGAACAACAAGGTGAGCATTCCGAAGCCATACCCATAGTCGATCTAGCGAAGTTTCTAAGGAAAATGGGTAGGCCTCCAAAAGTATCAACATCAAGTTACATAGAACAACAAGGTGACGAGGAAAAGGTGGTGAAAAACACAAGTGATAGCAAAGCTGATGTAGTTTTAGTTCCAAGGCGAAGGGGTAGGCCAAGGAAGTACGTGCATCAAGCCTTTAAACCCCTAGGCGACCCTAGTGGACGAGTTATAGTCTCGTGAGGGTTTACATAGAGATATACCCACAAAACCTTAAGAAATACCCAACCAAATGCCCTAAAAACCTAAGAAAACACCACTAAACTATCAATCTTCTTAAGAAGAATCCGTCTCCGATTCACCCAGCTGGTGGTACTCCGTGACTTTGGTTACAATATGGTTGATGTTGGCTTCAAACATGAATGCTTCCCCCTTTTTCTTGTAAGTAACGTGTTTTCACGGCTTCATGCTACAAAAACAACACACAAACTTTGTTTGTTACATAAAATTTGCAAACGAGTAGATTATGTCGAATTAATCGTAAAGATACTTACAAGTTGTTGAGGGGGAAATCTATTGCGGGTAGCGTGATTGATCCGGTGTTTCATTTTTAGATACTCAACCACCGTATTTAGGATGATGTCGTGTCGTTCCTCGATTTGTTTGGAAGTTCTTCCTTTCGGGTTACCGTAATCGTGAATAAATTTGTTAAAAATCTTCAACCACATGGAATCCCGCGTGTTGTTATCTATAGTTGAAGGATGAGTTTCGGTGTACCATGCTTGGGTGATTTCTAAATCTTCCTCCGAGTCGAACGATGCCATTTGTTGTATATGGGATTAGGTACTATACTAAGCTATTTATAGATAATTATTCTAGGGTTTAGGGTTTCTAAGTTAAGAGGCTCAAGGGGATATATAAGAACATACGAGTTTTGGACTTTTGGGTTCAAGTATTATCTCACTTTATATAGAGAAAAACCTCAACGACAATTTTTTTGAAAATCACCAAAACCAGCATTGAAGTAATTGTGACATAAGATGTCGGCACCAAGTTCCGGTACAGTTTTTCCATAAGATAATCATGTCGGTACAAGGGAATTTCTTCACAGAGATTGGGACAAATATGCAACCATCACCGGCATGGTTTTACAACAATATTCGATGCCGTTACAGGGAACCATCATTGGATCCATAATAGCGACTATGCCGGTGTTTGTGAAAATTCAAAAAAAAAACGGCTAGTTTTTTGAAAAATAAGACCGTTGGTGATTCGTTTCTATATAATACCCCCCAATCCTTGGGAAAAATCTACACAAACCACCCACCAAATAACAAAAATCCTCCTCTCAAGAAAGCAAGCACGGTTAAAGCTTCACAAGGGATGAAAGATTCATCATCTAGATCTATTTGCAAAGTAAGTAGATTAAACATTACTAACAATATAATCTTCACTACTATGACGCATAGCTAATATAATCTTCTCCTTACAGAGTCATCATTGCAAGTGTAAAATTTGCAAGTCACCTTCCCATCTAGCCATGGAATGTCCTTTTATTTATTCAAAGTGTGGAAGTTGTGATGGGATACGCCATTTTTGGATTGCAAAAACTGATGATGCTGAAAATGGAAGAATGTTTCTAAGGTGTTTGAATTACCCAAAGTGCGATGAGTTTCAATGGTTTGACAAAGATGTTGAACTAGCAGAGTCAAGAGAAAACCACAAGGGCCAATGCAAGCCTATCGACGGGTGTGATGGGTGTTATATGAAGGAAAGGAATATGTTGAAAGATAAGAAGAACCAATGTAGATGATCCTTGACACCCCCATCCCGGACGATGTATTCGAACAGATTCGGGAAACGCTCAAAGGTTCCGCAATTGTTGAAAAGGGATGGAAATAGATAATATTTAACCAAATGTAATTCATTCTATGTTTTTTAGCATGTTTTAATTTAAAGTTTCAAATCCAATGTAATAGACTACTTAGGAATGAAATAAAAGAGCATTCGAAATTGATTTATACTCAAAACTAGCAGAGTGCCGGCATAGAAGCAACCGGGCTTACAGTGCCGGTTTTCCGTCAATTATGAAAATTTGAAAAAAAATCATAAAACCGGCATAGATTTTAGAAAAAAACGACTATGCCAGTACCTTCCAATTTATATACAGGAACATGAAATTTTTAATCTTCTATTTCCGGTATGGTTTTATGAAACATTTCATTGCCGATACCAGGAACCGGAAATGAACTGTAATTTTCGTGCATGCCGGAACCAGTACCGGCGTTGTTGAACCTAATCTTTTCTATGCCGGAAGCAGTCGTAAATAAATCTTGCAAAAATAACATTTCACTAGAAATCTAAACATGTTCAACATAAAGCAATCACTAGAAATCTAAACATGTTCAACATAAACCAAACAACTGGATTCTGCTTAAATGATCTTAATCCAGGTATCATAAACTAAAATCAAACCAAACAACTAAAGAGTTAACCATGAGATACAAACGAAAACAAGTTCGGAATTGTTCAAGACGTAACAACCACCATCCAGAAAAAGAAACACAACTAAATAGTTAATCACTTGGTCTTTTGCTTCTTTTGTGCCGGTTTCTTCTTAATTTCCCCGAACTTGCCAAGCCGACGCCTCTAGTTTCATACATACAACACATAATTAGTATATATATATGCTAATATAAGATTATGTGTACATTAAACGACTAAGTAATTAACAATACTTACTAGCAATCCAACGGTCTTATTAAGTTGGGCGATCGTAGGTGGTGCTTGTGTGGGAGTTGAAACGGGAGGGTGTTTCTGCGGTGGAACTTGGACGTCATCCGGTCGGCCGACAAAAGGATGTGACCATTGCAGGTAATCTTCCATATAGTCGGCATCAACCTCATCATCGTTTTCCGCAAGCTCCCACTTATCCCACTGACTAATGTCTACCAAACGACGTGGTTCCCTATCCTCCAATATGTTGGATCCGGTTTTGGATCATATTCTACATGCAACCGATTAAGAGTTGAAAAGCACCGAGAAAGGTCAAGAACAAAACATTGAAAAGAGTCCTTCTCGAAATGTGATAATTTCTTATATCCAAGTTGGCGCATCACACGTGTAGGATTGGCCATAACGTATCATTTTGGGTGGAACAACAACCCATGGTAGAATGCAACGTTACCAAACCTCAAAACTTGGTGGTTTCCTCTAACCTCCTTGTAATGGTCAAACACAACATCTTTGGTACTCATCGCGTCCAAAGCCAATCTCATATTGATCAGTCGACCTATGTTACCGGGCTTCGGAGTATTGTTGAACTCGTATCTCTTAGCTATAGGCGTATCAGGTTCGGGAAGTTCTTTGATCTTCAAAAAGGTCCAGTCTTTGAACAAGGTTGGGAAGTGTTCATAAGCCCACACATATTCCAATGTGAAGCAATAAGTTTTTTTTCTAAGTTCACGATAAGGGTACATGTGAACAATATACATAATAACATAAGTTTAAAAACAAAATTACCTGTAGTAGAGTGAAATTCCCGACAAATTGGTTGGTTTTAGCTTTAGAAGACCTTCTCATCTCCGTCATCAAATGTGCCATTACTGTGGCGCCGCAAGAATACCCATAGACATCTTCCAACGGATCCAAGTACTGAAGGTAGTTCGCACTAACCCTGTTGCCATTAGTGTCAGGGAATATCCTAGTGCCCAAGATGTATAACAGGTATGCAGTGGCAGTATAACGAATTTGTTTAGGGTCCCATCCGTCCTCCTAACTTCTTTGCTTTGTGTTTTCAAACTTCTTCTTAAGAAGCGTCAACTTGATTGTCTTTGTCTTACCAGACGTGGATTCATAAAAGCTCTCCATAGAAGTTTTGTAGTCCCAACCAAACAACTTGTTAGTCAGAGCGTGCAACTTCGACCATTCTAGGTCCAGAGACTCAACTCCTTCTGCAATTGATTTTCCAATAACACTCAAGCCTAGAATGTTCTGAGCATCTTCAGGGATGAAGGTCATCTCCCCAAAAGGGAAGTGCATGGTATCGGTTTCACCATGATACCTTTCGACGAAGCAATTGACAGTCACAGAATCAGGCTTCACATAATTTTCAACCAAAGCATATAGACCAGAATCCTTTACTATTTGTTGGACCTCTTCACATTCCTCGGACAGTTTCCAACAATCCGCGTCTTGGTTTCGGCAAACACGCACAGCCTTCTTATGATCCTACAATTAGGAGAAAATACAATTAAGATAATTTACATAAATACACAACAATACATATGCACAAGATAAAATATGCTTACATAGGTTTGATAGATAGTACGAGCCCACGAGTGATTGTATCCAAATAGTGTTTTCGGTTCCGGAGCTTCACCCCAAATTCTACCACGTTCAAGGTCAGGTATCATGTCATTAATATTAGGAAGGTGGGAACCTTTAACATTCACTTTGCCTTTGCCCTTCTTTCGATTGCCCTGTGTTGGTTGTTGACTTGGCCCACCAACTTCGCTTTGGCTTGCTAATTGACTTGGAGGAACCACATTATGTTCATCCTCAGTTTCCTCTTCATCTTGCTCATCTTGATCATCGTGCACGGGTTACAACTGACTACGGTCACCATCACTCTCCCAAATTATCCCTCTTGTCTCAGCCCCCAAACGCTTTTTGCGACCTTCATCTTTCCCTCGAGGAGGGAGAGATTGAGGAGTATCAACACCGTCCTTCCTTCTTCTCTTAGTGACCGCATCTTTAGTTTTTATTTTGTTAGCTTTCTTGGATTTTGACCTATATCATAAGCACACGAAATGAATGTGAAACAACTCACTTTCATTTTTTGTACCGGCATTGACTTACTTAAACTAACCACGCCGGTTAAATGTTCTGGCAGTGAACATTGACTATCGAGAATGCCGGTAGTCATATGTAATTATCCTGGATATCAAAAGACTACTACCGGCACTCTCGAAATAAATCAATTCCGTGATGTAACTTTGTACAGGAAAAAAAGTCAACCTAAAAGCTATGCCGGTGTAGGTGACAAATTCTTAAGTTTTCCTGTATGTTTTAAGTCCACTACCGGCATGCTCGAATTATTACAAAAGAATGCCGGTACCCAAAACCGGCATATAATGCAACCCCAAATCTATGCCGGTACTTGTGACAAATTCATAAACTCTCCTGTATGTTTTAAGTCCACTACCAACATACACGAATTATTATTAAAGACTGCCGGTACTAAAAACCGGCATAGACTTCGACCCAAATTTTATGTCGGTGGGAAAAATCCAGTTTCAGGTGAATCTGGGGTTGGAAACGGCATTGCATTCATCCAAGATTGAATGCCGGAACACAAAACCGGCACTGTATTCATACATATTTCAGTGTCGGTACTCACTGAAACTCAACTGTTTCAGTTAGGGTTCGCGATTATAACCTAAACCCATTGCTATAAATCGACTTAAACACTCAAAAAATAGTTTAAAATCACTTACCTTCTCACAGAAGCCATGGTTGCGAGAGATTGATTGTCCGAATCCGCTGCTTCTTCTTCTTCTTGCTCTTGAGCAATCTTAGCAATTCTTTGTTCGTGTTTTTGTTGACTTATCGATTTTGACGATTGGGCATTTGTTTTCTTTCGTGGAGGCATTGTTTATGATTTGGATAGGTTAATCGACGAAGAAATTTTTGAATCGACGAAGAACGGATGAAGAATTTTTTTTTTCAAAAACCTAACCCTCAGTGCCGGAACTGATTTGAGAATGGGGGATAAATGGTTTGGTTATTGATTTTAAGTTTTAGTAGAAAGGATATAATGGTCTTTTCATAATGTATTTTAATTAATCAAAGGGCATTTTAGTATTTTCACACCAAAAAATCACCCCTTAGCACACACCATGGGTTGGGGGAAGTAATCAATATTCCCCAATTACTTTTTGAATCCCCCAATTGCGCGTTCTAAAAAAATAAGATACAAGGAATTATAGTACAATTTGGCTCTTAGATCTATTTACTATTCCTCTTTGGTTTATTTACGAAAATGTCTAATACCTTATGGCCCTTCCTCTTTGGTTTATTTACGAAAATGTCTAATACCTATTTTCCCTTCCTTTTCGGTTTATTTACGGAAATGTCTAAATGAAAAAAAGAAAATTTTGATTTAGAGGGGCAGTGTCGTCCTTTCACCGTTGAACCAGATCCAATATTTTTGTATTAAATTGGAAAAAATGTCACGCTTCACATTAACACAAAGTCACCGTACATAGAGTCCTCCCTCACTTCGCTAGGTCGGCCTAATTAAAAAGGACCCTATAAATTTAAGCTTTTTTGGCCTACCTTGTCCCCCGCGTCATAATAGAAATGAGATAAAAGCAAACTTTAAAGATGGGCACATGCACCAAGATAACACTCCCCAAACCAAAGCGTTTGAAGTTGAAGTGAGTATAAAATTTCAGAAAATAATTTTTTCTCAAAAACAAAAATTGAATAATGTTGTATGGTCGATGGCCCATAGATGTGCGGTCCATAACGAAAGTCTTTTGGTTTTCCCTTTTCCTAGTATATAAAGGATATTATGTATTACTATGACTATGATCAATAAGAAATCCTTCTCCTTTTATGCCTCTTTGTCTTCTTTTCTATGATTTACTGCAACACGTTATCAAGCACGACTCTATCAATTGGTGCAACTTTTTTTTTTCCTTGTTCAAGATTGGTTATGGATTATTCCTTGAATATTAGCGTGGTTCTGATCCTATTTGTTTATCATCATGGATGCGTTACCAGATATTTCTTTTGAAAAAGAAATTTCGTTTCCGTAACATATATTAGGGTTCAACAAACGTATGAATATAAAACATAAAGATTTCACCGTTAGATTATCATGAAATTTTAATATGTTTAACCTAATCAGGCATTACTTACTATTTTAAAATTTCAATCAAATCGAAATATGATGCAATCTCCAAAACCTAATTATATAAAACTGTCTACGTTTAGAAAATTCCTACCTTTCAACAGCGTCTAAAAACCTAATTTTTATGAATTTCAACCGTTGGATTACTCTATATGTTTGGTATGTCTTGTATATTGTTATTATTGAGCTACTGTACAAATTTCATAAAGATCCAACCATGGAAAATACTCCAAAGGACGTCATATTTCTAGCTATGTTCACAGAAACATGAATTGATTCATGAATATATTTTTATCTAGTCGTTGGATTACCTTGAAATTCTATTATGTTTGGTAAAATATTTTGATGAAAATTCTGTAAATTTTTTTATCATCCTCGAACATGGTTACAATTATTTTCCGATGACTATAGTTGGATAATGAAATTTCCAATTTTAAGGTTCACAATAAATTTGGGCCTATATGCTAATAGTTTCAAGTTTATTATCAATGGGCCTGAGTACTTCATATATAATGGACCATATATGTAGACTTCTGTTAACCATGACATAGGCAACCCAATGGACCGGGACTTGACCAATCCGTTGACCGGGTTTTGATTAAACCAACTCGATTAAAATTTGACTTTTTGGACTCAGAAGTACTTGAGCGCCATTAAAGAACCTCTGACACAAAAGTCAATTGTGTCTAAAAGGGATTTACTTCCATCATGAAAACCTTAAACCAATGACGATGCATTGTTCAAAACATTGAGGCATAACTTCTACGTTTTAAGGCGACATATTGATTTCAGACGATGAAATACTCTGAAGGAAGTTCTTGAAACATTCATGAGATTTTCCCACCAAAAATTTGAATGTTCATTGGAATTTAATACACTTGTAATATTGGCTCAAGAAGTAACAATACAAAGTAAATGTATTTACTGAGCATGAGAGAGAGATGTACTTATGACTCATTTGAATGAGAGTTGGACACTTGGTATAAACATTTACTGAGTATGGTACAAGAGATGGAATGCAGGTATCATATAGTAGCAGCCAACTACAAGACATATAGAGAGTTTAAATGACTACAAACTCACTATATGTTAAAAGAAGGTCATACCCCCGCTTGTCAACTTCAGTGGCAATAAGAAACTTGCCCAATTAATACACATAGATTTTGATAAGTTTATTAATTATCTTTATTCAACTGAATTTTGTATGATTTGATCCTACACTATTGATTGTATGATAGTTTAATAAACCTTTTTTTTTAAAAAGCTAAACTAAAGAAAAAAAAATCCCGAAGAACTACATTCATCGTCTGTACTTATGAATTGAAAAGTATATCATTTCCATGAGACTGAAATACTCTAAAGCACTTCAGATATACTCAAAAGTACTTGAGTTAAAATGATCATTCATACATTATGATGAAAAGTATATCATCCTCATGAACTATAACACTCTAAAGTAAATGAGATAAAAAAAAATTGTTACGTAATAAGACCACACCACTTATTACACGAAGCTCTTAAGGAAATATATTAAACTGCTTGTTGAATTGTTTTCTTATATAATACCATGCGATGATGCTCAATATTTGTTTCCTAATTGGTATAAAGATTAAAAGTTACATGAGCTCTATAAAAACTAAGACCTAATCACACTTTGTCAAGTTCCTACGAAATCTGTGCAAACGGTTATCGTACAAAAATTCATTGTGAGAACGGGAATGCATCTATAAATTTCCTCTAACGAATGTGAAACGGATCACGTTTAGAGAAAATAAAGAGCCAATTAATCTAGTTAACTGTAAATCACTAATACTTGGATAATTGGATCCATATCGTCCCCGACAATGTAATGTTGGGATTGACTCATTTAGGTTTTGACATAGCCATAAAGACACATAGGTTGTGACATGATGCTCTGTTTTGAAAGAACTCAGACGAATATCCCTAAATTCGAGTGAACAAGAAAATGAGAATTAGAAGGATTGAAGGAATGCAAAGTGACAACATCTCTCACAATCAACGCTTTCTAAAGTACTAGAAATAACGCCTCCCCTCCCATTATGCTTTTAAGTAAGAAAGCATATCACTCATTTTACAAAGTCTTCAGTAAAACAGGACCGAGACCATCCTAAGATGCAAATGGTAAACAATACATATTACAAAGAAAACAAGGTGATAATTTGAAAAATATCCACGCAGAATGCGGACCATTAAAGTGACTTATGGCTCTAGTGGATCTTTTGACACTTTGGACTAGTAGTTCCAAAGAAGTTTTGCGTTTGGAAAACTACTAGTGTATATTATACATGTAAGGGCTCACCACCCCCTGTAAATGCTAGAGAGTGTGTATCAAAAGGACTTGATGAATATTGCATGTTTAATATGATCAACATAGAGCATCTTATACCAAATGGTCTCGCAAAGGCTACCATCAAAGGTTACAGATGGTGTTTAAGGAATATGTAGGATCAGAATCTCGCAGTAATAATATTTCAGCGAAATTATCAACAACACAACACAACAACATCGCAGAACAATTTCAGAAATGATATAATAAACGACGTCAGCTAAAATCATGAGAAAGATGTGATGGTCCTGAGAAAATTAGAGAGTTTGCGAGATTAACATTTGTAAGGATGTGAGAATGTCGCAAGTCATATCCGAAAATAAAGGACAGATTAGTTATCATCCACTATGTATTTCCCTATAAATAGTCGTTCAGTTGTAAAGGATAAGGGGAGATATTTTTTGAGTAATAAACAAGTAAATAGAAGAGAGAAAATCTAGAGCAGTGGTTATTCTTGATTCCTTTATCTTTTCTTGTAAGATTGTTCAAAGATTCATCAATAAAATTAAGATTGTTAATCTGAAAATGAGTTGAGTGTTAATGAAATCATATGAGGGGTGTAGTGTAGGATTTCCTGCAACTACATAATGGCGCTAGAAACAGGGACGCTGAAGATCGAAAGTTGAAGATTGTTGTTGAGATTGTTCAAATCAAGAAAGTGATTAAATAAATCAGTGAACCAGTTAAAAGATAAATGATTAGAGTCAATGAAGATGAAAAAATATTGGAGTGTAATATGATAACAAAAACAATGGTTAATGAATTCCATGAAAACATCAAAGAAAGAATACATAAACGAAATTTTGAAGGAAGGAAGGTTATGGCGGTAGAAAAGACATCACCCTTGAAAGATTGGGAAAAGCAAAAAATCACATTCATGGTGGCAGAAATACCAAAAGAAAATTTGAACCACACATCTCCATTGGTTATTACAGTGCCTATTACGCGAAAAGAGAAGGAGACAACAACAAAATCCTCGGGAGAATGGATATTGAACAGAACTTTAATCGATATAGGAAGTTCAGTGGATATAATATTTTATCATGCATTCAGGGGAATGGGATTTAAAGATGAAGAAATGTCCAGTTCAACATATTTTGTTCATGGATTTGGAAAATCCACAACAAAACCTAAAGGAGAAATAGTGGTATGAATTCCACTAGGAGAGATCGAAACACACGTAACACTATGCGTGGTGGATATGGAATCTCCATATAATATGTTGCTAGGAAAACCATGGATACATGCGATAAAAGTTGTAGTATCAACGTTGCATCAATGTATTAAATTCCCCACACCAAATGGAATAGGTGAAATCAGAGGGATGTTGACAATGCGAAATTATGTCATCAAATTGAAGTAAAGTGTTATGAAGGACAAGCAAAAAAGAAACAATTTCGCAGAAAGTTGGCAAAGGAATCAAAGAAAGAAAAAGAATTTAGAGTATATATGATAAGGGCAAAAGAAGACAAGGGAATACCCAGTGAAATTTTGGAAGAAGGAGAAGGACCTGTGAAAACAATAAAAGAACCAACACCAATGGGAGAACCCAAGTCCAGCTACACTTCCGCAGAACCAACAAAAGAAATAAACGTTGGGACTATATAAGAACCTCTAATATTGAGAATTGGAACCAATATGGATATAGAAGAAGAAGAAATAACTGTTAACCTTTTGCGAGAATATAAAGACGTTTTCGCAGGGAGCATGGATGAGATACCGGGAATAAATCCATCAATTGCATGCCACAAATTGGAGATTAACAAGAATGTGAAACCATTTAAACAAAGAATAAGAAAAATCGCAACAGCTTACCATTCCCAAATAGAAGAAGAACTACAAAGAATGCTTGATGTGGGAATCATAAGAGAAGCTAAATATCCAGAATGGATAGAGAATATGGTCATTATCCCAAAGAAAAACAAAGGAATAAGGATTTGCATAGATTTCACTGATTTAAACAAAGCTTGCCCTAAAGATATTTTTCCGTTACCAGATATTCCTCAAATGGTGGAATCCGCAGCGGAAATGATAGGGTATCGTCTTTAGATGGGTACAAAGGGTATAACCAAATCCGTCTCGCCGAAGAAGATCAAGAACATACTTCTTTCTTCTCCCCTAGAGGTTTATATTGTTACACGAAAATTCCATTTGGTTTGCGAAATGCGGGAGCGACATACCAAAGAATGGTAGAGAAGGTGTTCGCGAAATGGATACACAAAACATTAGAAGTATACGTGGACGACATGTTAGTAAAGAGTAAAGAAGCTAAAGACCATGTACAGGACTTGAGGGAGATTTTTGAACAAATGCGGCAGTATAACATTAAACTGAATCCTGAGAAGTGTACTATTGGAGTTGCATCCGGAAAATTTTTAGGCTACATTGTATCAAAAGAAGGAATACAAGTTGATCCAGAAAAAGTGCAAGCAGTTCGTGACATGCCAACACCAGCAATAATTGGTATATGGATCATCAAATGGAAAAGGAAATGGAGTTGGAATTGTTTTAATTTCGCCAAAAGGAATAAAGATGGCTTTTTCATTCAGATTGGAATTCGCATCCACAAATAACGAAACGGAATATGAAGCTGTGATACATGCCTTAAAATTCGCAATAGAAATGAAACTAGAAAATGCTAGGATCACTAGTGATTCGCAGCTAGTTATTCGCCAAATAAAGAGAGAGTATACTACAAATTAACCATCCTTGAAGAAATACAAGAAGCTGGTTGAAGAATTGTCAGCGAAAATCCCAAAAATAAAATGGAGGCACATTTCAATAAAGGTTACAGACTCGCAGACGCTTTTGCTTTCATCTCAAGCATGATGACAGATCCAACTGCGAGATGCATAAAATACAAACACTTCTGTCACCATCAATCAATAAAGAAGAAGAAAACGTGGATGTGATGATAATAGACAATGAAGAAGAAGAACAAATGAACAATATCGCAGACTGGAGAATGGAACTTCATGCATATTTGGCGAAAGGAGAAACACCAAGAAATAGATTGGAAACACACAAGTTAAAAAGCCGCGCAACGAATTATGAATTAAGAGATGGGCTGCTATACCGAAAATCCTTTAATGGACCATCACTCAGATGTTTGACACGAGAGGAAGGAGAAAAAGTGTTAAAAATGTTACATAGTGGAGATGTTGGCAATCATAGCGGGGGAAGATCTTTGGCACATAGAGCAAAAATGCAAGGCTATTACTGGCCATACATGCACGAAGATGCAAAACAAATATCAAGACGTTGCGAAGATTGTCAGCGGCATGGAAAGAAAATACATGCACCTGGAGCACCATTGCCATCTTCAACCAGTGTGTGGTCTTTTGGAAAGTGGGGCTTAGATATTGTGGGGCCATTTTTACCAGGTTCTGGAAAAAGAAGATACTTAATAGTCGCACCAGATTATTTCACAAAATGGACAAAAGTGAAGGCAGTACAGCATATTCGCGACAAAGATATCTTTACATTCATATTCGAAAATATCATTTGCAGATTCGGAATTCCTGCGCAGTTGATATCTGATAATGGGAAACAGTTTGAAGGACAGAACATAGAAATGTTACTTAATGCATTTAAGATAAAATGTGGAAAGTCTACTCCTTTGTATCCACAAGCTAATGGGAAGGTAGAAGTAACAAACAAAACAATTGCAGATATATTAAAGAAGAAATTGGAAGGGCATCACAGAGCATGGTGCGAACAAGTACATAATGCAGTATGGGCTTATAATACAACTAGAAGAGAAGCTACTGGAATGTCACCTTTTTTTTGAACATACGGAGTTGAAGCGGTGTTACCAACAGAAGTGGTTATTCCGAAAACAAAGAGAGAAGCTTGGGAGAAAAATCTTAATGCGGGTTTGATCTTAAACAAACTTGATGAATTAGAGGAAAGAATAGAAAAGCTTTACAACATATGGAAAATTATCAGGCGAAGATTAGCCCGAGAATATAATAAACGTGTCAAAGTACGCGAATTCCAACCAGGATATTTAGTTCTGCGAGAGACACCAATATATCAGCGAGAAAATGGTGGAAAATTATCGAAAAAATGGGATGGACCTTACATCATTAAGGAGATAGTTGGAACATGAGCTTATAGATTAATGGATCCAGAAGGTAGAGATGTTGGTCATAGACTTGACAGACCATGGAACAGGTTGTACTTAAAAAGATATTATCCGTAAGAAGCTTTGAGAAGTTATGGATTCTGAAAGAATAATTGCAAGATTATTCATATGAAAACAAGATCATGATGTGCGAAACTTTCGCAAAGATAATCACAGAACAATGACATAAAAGAAAGGGGCGAACCTTTATGGCGTACACCCTAGTTCGCGAATAAAAATTTCGCAAGAGGAAAATGTAAGACCTAAAGTACGTCATATAAGGGGGTACCTGTTGCATGGATCAGGGAAAGGCTACACCGCCACCGGAACCTGAGTCATGGAGATTTGGGGTCAATAAAGCCAATCCGGGAGAGGCACCTTGGATTCTCAGCTTAATCATATGACTTAGGTTGGGCGACTAAGGTAATAAGGACTCTCCAAAGGAGTGCAAATCTGATCAAGGCGCCGAGGTACACGGTTAAGTCAAGAGTGCCAGGGGCGTTTGAAGCGCACCTTGTCATTCTTGAAAAATCTTGGCTTATACTGCACTCGGCCTGAAAAAACCCCACTTAGGGTGCAGTCTCGTAACCATAATCCCTATAGGTAAAAGGGATAAGAGGCTGCGAAAACAACTGGTTGTTGTTAATACCGGATGGGAGTATCTAACCTTGTATGGTAGAAGTACGCCTCCTTGAAGGGGCAACTAGGGGGAGATAAGGGTGGCACCCTCCATTAGGTAGATGATAAGTGTCTTAAGACGCAATTGTCATGAGGCTTTTTATTTGTAAGGGTATTAAGGCTTGTCATATTTGTGCAACAATCCTGAAGAGGAAATAATACAAAAGAAAAAGATAAGACGAGATCAATGGGTTTTCGCATGAAAGTGCTGCGATTTCGTCGCAAGACGACAATGTCATGGGGATATATTTTCGCAAGAATATTTAGGTCTGTCATATTGTCGCAACATTCCTGAAGAGGCCACAATACAAAAGAAAAAGATAAGGCAAGATCATTGGATTTTTGCATGAAAGTGCAAGGACGTCCTGAGATTTTGTCGCAATGACAAGAGGTGGCATAATAATACCGTTAATTGGGAAGGAAAAATAAGACCACATGACAAAACAAAATATTTATAAGTATTCATAACAGATTTTTTTTTTGCAAGAAAGATAATGAGAGGCAAGTATGGGAATCAATAAACAAGAAGCATTATCTTTCTCACCAGCAAAATACTAAAAGGGAAAATTGATTCCAAAGTTGGTTGAAGAATACTATTCGCAAAAAGTAATAAAGATAAGACAATTCAAGAAGATAGAATTAGATAAGAAGCTCATGCTTCAGTATTAATTCCAGTAGAAGGAGATAATAGATGTTCTTCGCCAATGTTCTCATTATCGCAAGCCATCCTTCATTTCGATTCTGATCTTCGCCTTGATTAGCAACTTGATTATCGCTAGCAATTACTTCTTCAGAAGAGATTTCTTTTTCCATTTTCATTTTGATTAACACCAGCAGATGCTTCTTTAGAAGGAATTTCTTCTCCATCTTCCAAAAAATTATCCTATACACCACTTTCATAATCATAATCACTTTCAGCAGGACGAGGAACTTCATCATCATCTACTTCCAAAGGTTCAATTGATGTAGGAGGAAGAGATTTAGACAATAAGATATCATTTACAAGGACTTCAGCCCGGAGATGAACTTGACGAAGAAGTGCTCTCTGATGATTCCTATCTTGAATATCCTTATAGTAAGCAATATAATCAAGTCTTCTTTCTTCTCGGTCGCGAGAACCAGTAAGGACAGAGACGAGTAATGCATTTTCTTTGCGAATTTTGGCATATTTAACCTCCCAAACAGAAATGGAGGAAGGAAGATTTTTCTCAGACTCTGCGAAAGGTAGAATACAAAATGTCAATAAGATGAAGAACTCAAAAGATATAACAAAGGAAAGATAGTTAAGGCAGTCAAACTATTATGACTACCTTCCTTTTGTGAAATAAGGTGTTGAATCAATGTCAGACAACTATTCTCCCAACGGTCCATTGCATCATAAAATTTATCTCCAACTAAACCTTTAAGTCGAGACTGAAGATTTTTCTCTTTAGAAATAAGAAAGGAATTGTTCTTCGCAAGAGAAGAATAAGATTCTTCTAATTTGGAATATTGTTCTTTAAGTTGATTCTCCTTTACACTTAAAGCTATTCTACCTTGAATGAGTGTGTCTCTTTCAGCAATAGATGACTCTGTTACTTATTTAAGTTCATTTCTCAAAGAGCGAAGAGATTGTTCTTGGTCATCACATACTTTCTGAAGAATGCTAAGTTGTTGCGAAGATTTCGCCATCTTGTTTAAACAAGTTCGTTTCTCTTGAGATAAGGTTTTATTCTCATCTGATAAAGTTTCCATCCCTAAATTAGCTTTAGTTAAAGAATAAGAAAGGCGAGATATTTCATTACTTAATAAATCTTGCCTCTGAACTAATTGGGTATTTTCATTGGTAAGATTATTTATATGATCCAGAGAATATGAATAAAGGTTATCTAATTGGTTATATTGATCCATCAAAATCTCTTTATCAACACGGGCTTCTTCAACAGCAGATTCAAATTGATATCTCTCCATTATTCGTTTCTGGTTTAAGGCTTAACATGCGAAAGAGCGATTTCAAGGATAATTAAATATGGGAAGGATAAAACCATTAGAAAGGCAAATCGAATATACAGATAATAAAATCATACCTCTTAATTCATCATTCTTCTTGCGAAGGTTGTCACGATCCAAGAAAACATTCTGAAGCTTTTGATTTTCGATCCAACAAAGTTGTTTGCGAAGCAGCTCTGTCAGAACCGAAATACTTACTCAGAATTTCGCAAATACTAGACTTGACAGGATCAATGGAAGACTTCTTGCCATCATTCATGACTTCAGAAAAAACTTTGAAAGCGATATCTATTCCTTCCACGGTTTCTTTCGAAAAGGGAAGAGGCTCAGGTAGAGAACTGGCAATGATAGAAGGTTGGGAAACATTATCAATAGGAAGAGAAGAAGTTTCATTCACAGAAGGATCAATAATGGGGGTTTCAATCATTGAAAGGTCAGTTGAAGAAATGAAGTCTGAGGCAGCTTTTTCGCGAATTGAAGATGATGGTTTATCTTGCGAAGATGTCGCAGGAGATTTAGAAGAGATAAGTAAGTGGAATGAAACAGAGGTTTCAACAGTTTTAAGGTGGTGAGATTTCTTGAGAGGTTTATTGACATCCTTATCACCCTGCGAATTACAATCCAGATAAGAAACAGAGGCAACAATATTTTTATTAGAAAAGAATAATGTTTCTTACTACCTTCTGATTCACAGACTTTCTTTTATGCACAACAATCTTATGCTGCGGTTTGGGAATATTAGGGTTCTGAACCGTAAATTTAGTGTTGGAGGCGCTTTTGCTGAAACAACAAGAGTATGGGAATCACATAAACAACATCAAATAAGGCAGTAAATTTAGTGTTGGAGGCTCTTTTACGAATGATGAAGATCTACAGAGGGAACAATATGAAGATGAAGAAGAACTTAAAAAGATTGAAAGAAGAAGAAAGAAGAAAAGTTGCAATAACGGAATTTGTAGAAGAACGATGAAGCTGCAGAGAAAATAAAAAGAAAGAAAAAGAGAGTGAGAAAGAGTATATATAGAGGGAATTTTTCCTCGAGAAAATAAACACGATTAATATGGAAACATATAAGTGGTTAAAAAATAGCAGTTACAAAAGACGTGTCAAGAAACAGATGGGAAAAAGGATACGTGTGATAAATGCAGAATACGAAATGATGGATAACTGCGGAATTTCTCACATCATTCTCTACTTCGCGGAGAATATATGAGAAGAGGCAAGATGTAGGATCAGAATCTCGCAGCAATAATATTTCAGCAAAATTATCAACAACACAACACAACAACGTCGCAGAACAATTTCAGAAATGATATAATAAACGAGGTCAGCTAAAATCATGAGAAAGATGTGATGGTCCTGCGAAAATTATAGAGTTTGCGAGATTAACATTTGTAAGGATGCGATAATGTCGCAAGTCATATCCGAAAATAAAGGACAGATTAGCTGTCATCCACTATGTATTTCTCTATAAATAGTCGTTCAGTTGTAAAGGAGAAGGGGAGATCTTTTTTGAGTAAGAAACAAGTAAATAGAAGAGAGAAAATCTAGAGCAGGGGTTATTCTTGATTCCTTTATCTTTTCTTGTAATATTGTTCAAAGATTCATCAATAAAATTAAGATTGTTAATCTAAAAATGAGTTGAGTGTTAATGAAATCATATGAGGGGTGTAGTGTAGGATTTCCTGCAACTATAGAATAGGTTATGCGTACTAACCAACCTTTTATTTCTTTGGGGATATGCAATATTACACACATATTTACTTAATTATTTTTAGAACCCACTATTAGTCAACCTTTTCAGCGTACCAGTTGGTAACTGTACATAAGACTGACATTTGTGTTCTTACACATTTTCGGTTGGCACTATATCCGTGCCATTACGAGTCCACATCGTACTATGATGGGTCACGGAAACGATTAAGTAGTTATGTTGGATATTTACTCCCAACAATTATCCGCGTTTTAAAACCTTTGGCAGGAGTATCTTACTTCTATATTTACGGTTGTCATTCTAATGAGACGGTCTTCCCGTCATTAGGGGGGAGATAAGAAAAGTATTTTCTAAAGGAATGACAGGAATTGTCGTGTTGTGTTCCCACTGTGTCTCATATTAATTCATGTACTCCACAAATGTAAATTTGAAGTGAAAAAGAATAATCAATTTTCAGAAAATGCACTGATATCGGTAACGTGACAAGATCATACATACCAGCTGCAAATGTTCCTGCAAGGTTAGAGTTCCTCAGTATGGGGTACACCATAGACTGAGGTGTTGCAACTACACTTGGTGGAAGTGTAGTTGAGGTCGTGGCTCCATAAAGTAAGATGGAGAGACCACTAGGTTCGATCAATGCTTACCTAGAAAACTAGTAGGTGAACAAGGCACAACCTAATATATTATTGATTAAATCATCTCATTATATTGTCTCTGATTATGTCCGTGAATCAAACTGGAGGACGCTTCGAAGTTTAATGATTCCAGAGAACAATGACATCCCAAGTGGATTAAGAGAATGCGCACGAGTCAATGGAAAGATCATGCGAGTATATTGATGATTAATTTCATATACACTTGCTTAAGGAAATAGAGCAAGATGAGATGGAACAAATATCCTTGTTTCTTAATGTCAACGAAGAGCATATTTGGCCTATATAATCCAGGTGGAACTTGGTTCTTTGACAAATATACAGGTATTTGGTGTGGTAGTGCTAACCAACCAAGTGTAAAGCCTATTGGACATACATGATTAATTTGTCACAAAGAAAAATGAGAAGAAAGCATTCTTAAAATAAAAAGACTCGCCTTGTGGCGCGAGGTATCTCACAAAGCCCTGGAATTGTTTAGTATGTTGTAATAAATGTTATAGCGTTTTGTTACATAGACAGGTTGGTAGTTTCAAAAGGACTTGAAATTCAACATTTTTATGTGGTTGCTACGTATCTCTACAAGGATTAAGGGATACAGATGTTTACAAAAGTGCGTAACAACCTTTTTGTTACTCAAATCAAAAGACTCTAAACCACTGAGTACATTTAAACTTATAGTGGAACGCTCATTTTAGGATTGAAATAATCTGGCGGATTTGGTATACCCGTCTAAGCGACTATTTGATTTGGAGGGGATATACAAGTAAGTTATTTTTCCTTGCATATTCACAAGAAAGTTCCTGATCTGAAATTGTAGTTATCTATGTCGATGGTACGTACATGATGGTTACTCTTGATGTAATATGAAACTTTAGAAGCTATTTGAAATTAATCCAAATTTGAGATAAGAAATCTGGGAAAAGCTCGATCGAAAATTGAGCTTGTAGTATATTATTCCACCAGTTTGCATAGGTATCAGGAAATTTAACAAAGACATGCATCCTGATAGCACTCCCATGATTTGTCGAGGTTCAAATATAAGTAAGTAGCCATTTCGTCTAAAGGAAGATGACGAAGATGTGTTGAGAGATGAAATTCCCATATCTAACTATAATAGACGCATTGTTGTACTTAGTATAATAATGTACTCGATCAAATTTTACATCCTCAGGGAACTTGTTAGCTAAATATAGCTCAGCGTCAATGCAATGTCATTGGAATGGTACAGTGAATGTAATCATGTACTTAAAAGTAACCATTGACATAAATTTATTTTATCCCCGCAAAGACATAAAAAAGAATGCTAATGAAAGTGCAATCCAAAAGTTGTTGATTATGAAGGTACAACAATCTCTTCCCTAACGAAAGTAATCATGCGGAGATACGGTAGATTATTTTCTAAGTCATTACCGATATTCATTTTCGAAAAGTACATGACTAAAGGAACTGTCTAGAACAACTCTAAAAGTAATCAGGGGGAGATGCCGACATCAGGGGAAGGATCCAAGGATATATGATGTCGACATATTTACTTCGAAATTGAAGCCGTGTTGCACTCTTTTTCCCTTCGATCGAGAATAGTTTTTCCCAAAGGGTTTTGTTACTCGACAAGGTTTTTAGAGAGACAACACTAAAAACATCAAGTATGTTGAACGTTGAAGACATAAAGACCGCGTTGATATTACTGAAAATATCTGAATCAAAGAAATGAAGCACGATAGTATGTTAAGCAACGTAACTTCCAGAATCAACAACAGGGTCTTATAAACATTCAAGTCATCAAAGTAAAGTGTAATTAACTCCTTTTGATTACATTAGACTAATGAAAATCTTCTGAAATCAGGGGGAGCATCTAATGGTGTGTTGAACTATTTTCCTTCACCGAGGTTGTTTTTACTCATAGGGTTTTGTTACTCGGAAGGTTTTTTAATGAGACAATAACAAACACGGGAAATGTAATTTCCCAGCTAAGGCTATTTGTCTTTCCCACGAGAATTTTCTTCCTTAGGAGTTGTGAAGCAACTAGTCAACTTCAACGGAGCAAAGTGATCATCTGCAACGGATCACCTTTACTTGCATCTGTCACGTTGTACTCTTTTCCCTTTGTCAATGTTTTAATGAGGCAACATATTCGAATCCAACTATGTTCTAAGTTTGCTTAATATCGTACTCTTTTTTTTTAGTTCAGTTGTTGTCCCTCTGGGTTTTCCTGACGAAGTTCTAACGAGGTAATTAACTTAGACTTGTCGGTCCTTGAAGATCGTATTCCATGTGATGAACTACGTGTAAAGTACAAGACAACATGTGAAGTACTACGTGTGAAGAGTTGTACCAAGGATTTGTCCCACTGGGTTTTTTTTTGTCAAAGTTTTAATGAGGCAATTGATTTCGGCACAAGTCATCAAGGAGAGGACGACATTTGAAGAGCTACATTTGAAGCACTATACGTGAAGCACTGCATATGAAGTTCTATTGGACCGTACAAGGGGGAGTGTTATAGGGCTTATGGCCCATAGATGTGCGGCCCATAACGAAAGTTTTTTTGTTTTCCCTTTTCCTAATATATAAAGGATATTATGTACTACTATGAGTATGATCAATAAGAAATCATTCTCCTTCTCTGCCTCTTTGTCTTCTTCTCTATGATTTACTGCAACAAACAAAGAAATTATATACCATCTTATAAGTATGTAGTCAAGGGTTCTCATCGGCTAGACATGACCTTCCTCTAGTGTCCCTCGGATGAAGAACTCCGTTCGCAACGACACAGTGATTCTGAAAAATTAACGGGGATTCGTTAGTTTTTGAAGGGAAACTGAGGATTTTGGGGACTCGGCAAAATGGGGATTTTTTTTGGACTAGAGTCACTAGTGACTAGACTATAATATTATTTGAGAAATATTGTCACTTTTTAAAAAGACTTATACTTTGGAGGGAGGATCCATGTCCATCTCTTAGATGGACAAGGTCAGACATGATTTGCGCCATTTTCTCCACAAAATTCAAACGACAATGAATTTTAATCTAATATTTTGATAATACGTTCCTCTTACAAGACTCTACATTGTTACAAAAAATGAGCACAATTCGAGATGTATAAAACCACCATCTATACCTTTGAATATCAGCCGTTCAAAGTTAACGGTTGAAATTAAGATTGGTAGATGGTGGGGTTTACTATCTCGAATTATGTTCATTTTTTGTAGGAATGTAGAGTCTTATAAAAAACATATCATCAAAATATTAGATATAAATTCATTGTCGTTTGGGTTTTGCGGAGAAAATGACACTAATCATGTGTGACCTTGTCCATCTAAGAGTGTCCATGGATCCTCCCCGTGCACTTTCATCTTGTCTCGAAAACGTCAAACTTAATTAGCTACTTTCATTTGTCAATTCAGCTACAATGATATGTTAAACATCTAGATGCCGTAATCATCGGGGACATGGCCTAGTGTCGTTCGACACTCACGGCACAAACTGGAGCTTGAGGATTCAGTTATTTTCGGCATCCAGTCCTACAATAATTATTTTAACATGTAGCAAAAGAAAAGAGATTAAAATAGATTGCAGTGACTCGTATATGATAGAAATCAAAATAAGTTAAATATTTTTTTTTGGGCATGCCAGTTTGATGTGTATCCCATTTGATATATTGGTATCCAATAATCAACAAACTCGAGTATGCATTGTTCACAAAATTCCGGGTCTTTTTCATCTCCCAATTGCACGGTAGTTTTCATGGGCACAATTCTACTTTTTATAGGCCTAAAAACTCTTACACAAAACTCTTACCAGAAATTAATTTAATATTACGCGGGTTACCACAGGTTATAAAGTTTTCGTACGAACGCCACAGTTAAGGCTTAATATGAAAAACACATGAATTTCTTTTTCAAGGTAGATTTCCAGCCTGCAACTCATTTATACACATAGCATGTAGAACGTGCCACTATATGGTACAAAGTGGAATCACTGGAATGGATCACGCATATTAAGAGCTCAGACAGTACGATACTAACGCGGTAACACCGTGATAATCAAGAGAATATGAAAAACGGTACAAACTAAAGAAGGACCACAAGGGTGTGGGCGGTGGCCATAAAATAAATGAAAAAAATGTAAAATAGGAACAAAAGAAGGAAAAAAACAAAAAAGAGAGAAATTAAAGTATAAAATCCGGTTAAATTGGGGCCTACTGTGATTAATTTGACCCTATAAATTACTTCATCTACCTAATATGAAATGATAAGGGGTGTCTAAATTTGCTGAAACTACCAATTTACCCCCTAAAAAATATTAATACTACCAATTTACCCCCATTAACTCTTAATAATAAAACTTAAAAATAAAATCAGATTTTCATTTCCATCCCCTCATAAATTGATTCATCTCTTCTTCTTCTCCCTCAGAGTCGATTCTCGACGGTCCAAAAACGATTAATCTTTTTCTTCTTCTATAAAATGGAGAAAAAAAACAAGAGTGAAACATCCTACTAACAGGAAATTTCCTAGTGAGAATAATCCCGGAATTGTTGAACCAATTCGAAACAAAACTAAGAAAACTGTTGAGGAAGTTGAACCATCTTTGATCGCACAAGAGGAGGAAATGAGTCGAATCAGGTACTTTTCTATCAACCCAATCCTATAAACTAGGTTTTATAACATGCAATCGCTAAAAAATTAATAATTTTGAAATCAAAATTTTCTGGGTTTACCAGAATCGGACGATGTTAATGTACTTGTGAACCGATTGTTGTTCATGCCCACAAAGACCGATTGCCCTGCATGTGTTTTCTGGTTCGAGAAATTTGAACCATAATCGGTCAATGTTGATACCCACATAGCCCGATTGTATAACTATAGGGATAACCGTTTTTCGTTAGAATCGGATTACATATGTGTCCACATAGCCCGATTATGTAGCCACTGCTTAGCTATAATCAGATTTCATTTGCATATATAAAATCCGATTGTTGATTGTCGTGTTACAATGGGGTTTTATAATAGTATCAAGTAAACCGATTGTTGTAAGAAAGAATGCTCAATGTTTCTATAACCTTTTCTTGTTAGAATCGGATTACATTAACACCCTGTATAAACCGATTTTAGATGTCTTATGTAAGGAATCAGTCTTTATATGTATATCGAGTAAACCGATTGTATAGCTTGAATTCAAAAATATGCATTGAATTCCATTGTTGTTTGTCGCTTATCTCCGTATTTTACAGGCCAAACAAGGGCAAGCAACAACGTCATGCCGAAAAGAAATATAAGAGGAAAAATGATTTGGATTCTCCTCAGAGTTTTAGACCTCGTCGAGAGGGTGGTCAAAATTTAAATGCTTCCCGCCGAAGGGGCTCGGGGAGTAAAGCCAAAACGATCCACATCAATGACCCACCACCTCAAGCGGAGCAACCAGCACAAGAAGAATCTGATTCTGATACACCTACTGAAGAAGGAGGTGGTGTTAGAGAAGTTGTTGAAGAAGAAAGTGGCGACGAGGAGATTAATGAAGAAGAAACTGGTGGAAAGGAAGGTGATGAAGAAGAAAGTGAGGAAGGTGATAAAGAAGAAAGTGGGGATGAGGATGATGGATAAGAAAGTGAGGATGAAGGTGATGGAGAAGAAAGTGAGGATGAAGGTGATAGAGAGATATGAGAAGTTCAAGAACAAGTCAAAGGAGGAGAAGTTCAACAACAAGTCCAAGGAGGATACACTCAAGAACAAGGTAAGACAGGTGGTAAGAAAGATAGTCCAAAGAACAAGAAAGGGGACCACATGCCCAACCCGGAGAAGATGTTTCCTCGCGTCCTTAATGATCTTGTGAAACGGTTACCCGGTGATGGAGGATGGGTGTTATGGGGGCACAAAGAAAGTTGGGCCGCGGTCGTCTGCCATACCATAGTAACTACCTAAACCTTATGCTATGTAATATAAAACTTATTATCCATGTAGTGTTTTTATTATTGTCCATCGGATTTGTTTTGTTTTATAGGATTACAGGGATGACGTTCGGCGTATGAAGCCATGAACGTCAGTGAGTATGATGAGGAATTGGTCGATGTAAAGAATAGAATCAACCATTAGAGAAGTTGATGAAGTAATCGATCTAGTCAAATCTACGGGGTTGTTTCCTGCGGCTGATAATTTGGATCTTGGTTACGAAAAACTTCTTTGTTCTGCCTTTGCCGAGAGATATTACGGGGAAACAGATACTTTGCATTTTCCGTTTGGAGAAATGAAGATAACTCCAGATGATGTGAAGTTCATTACCGGGCTAAGCATAGATGGTAAAGCCGTGAAACACAAAGAGTACGAGCAAGAGCTTGAGTGGGACAATATTTACGCGTTAACCAAGGAAGTGCACTATAGGATCAGAATCTCGATATAACAACTTTTTGTAGATAATCGTTTCAATACTCCCTCTTGAATCTTTACAACCGCTGATACTGTTTGTAGATTGAGGAAAGCTTAATACTACAAACAGTTCCCAAATCTCCATGACTCAGGTTCCGGGGGTGGTGTAGCCTTTCCCTGAGCATTATTATATTTTACAAACAAAATTAGATAAACACAGTTGATGCTACAAACCTTCTCCACAGTCTTACTATTGGATTATGAGTATATCGTTTCAATACTCCCTGAATAAGATGGGGAGTATTGCATCCGTATGATGCTAGAGTTCGCTAATCGTGGTGCTGGTAGAGGATCTATGTACTCCAAAGAACTTAGGGATCCTAAATTCGCAAACCTAGATATAGTTGCTAAGAAATATACAGTGGCGAATTTCTTTGAGAACTATGAACTTATCTCCATGAAGAAAGAAAATACTCGCTGGGGTATTCGCTTAAAAAGGAAAGATAACATTGATGAAGCCAAAATTCTTATGCAAGATATTGATTGGCATTCTGGTAAAAACACAACTCTTCGCCAATCCAAAGATGATAAATGGTGTGTTTTTCCTTTAATGCTAAAAGGAACCTACATTGATGGGTCTAATACTCTTCCTGCGAATCTCGCTGCTTATCAACCTTGGGTTTTTTCTTGGCCTGAGAAGGAAAAAGAGGTATGTTTTCCCCTTTAAATCATTTTATATTTCTTTATTGATTTTTTCTATTCTGTTCGCTAACTCTTGCGACATTCCGCAGATCCAAAAACTGAAAGATAGTTATAACAATCCAAATGGTTTGTGATGATCATAATATCCCACATTCTGATTATCCTTGTCTTGTAGAAGAAATCCCACAGAATACTCCAAGTTTGATTGTCTCTGATAGCGAAGCTGAAGATGAAGAATCTGATAGTAATGGAAGTTCTGATGGTGATGAAGATTCTGAGGCAGACGAAGAAGGGAATAACTCTAAAGAAGAAAATGAAGGATTAACCAAGAAGTCGTCTTCATTTCTTTCTTTGATCTTTTCTAATACTTGTACATTTATCTCTTCTTCCTGTACATTTGTGTTTCTTTCATTTTGACCTGCATTAATTAAAACAATTCTTCTTTGCAGTACAATTAATCAATATAATCATTAATTCTTGAATCTTTGATCTATCATATGGGAGCAAATAACATTTTCTAATTTCATACATTCCCATACTTGCCTCTGTTATTTGAATCCAAATGAGAGATTTCATAAATTTTTCTTATTGTAAAACTTCGCAATCTCATGCGAAGTGAATTTGTTTCTTTTCAAAATCTCATTCCTGTGTGGTCTTATTTTTCCTTCCTAATTAAAGGTCTTATTATGCCACCTCATGTCATTGCGACAAAATCGCATAACGTCCTTGCACTTTCATGCAAAAACCCATTGATCTTGCCTTAACTTTTTCTTTTGTATAATGGCCTCTTCAGGAATGTTGCGACAATATAACAGGCCTAAATATTCTGCGAAAATAAAGCCCCATGACATTGTCGTCTTGCGACGAAATCGCAGGACGTCTTCGCACTTTCGTGAAGAAAGAAAATACTCGCTGGGGTATTCGCTTAAAAAGGAAAGATAACATTGATGAAGCCAAAATTCTTATGCAAGATATTGATTGGCATTCTGGTAAAAACACAACTATTCGCCAATCCAAAGATGATAAATGGTGTGTTTTTCCTTTAATGCTAAAAGGACCCTACATTGCTGGGTCTAATACTCTTCCTGCGAATCTCGCTGCTTATCAACCTTGGGTTTTTTCTTGGACTGAGAAGGAGAAAGAGGTATGTTTTCCCATTTAAATCATTTTATTTCTTTATTGATTTTTTCTATTCTGTTCGCTAACTCTTGCGACATTCCGCAGATCCAAAAACTGAAAGATAGTTATAACAGGACTGGGAAATCTAGTACTCTGTTAGCTCTTCGCTCAAACGCACATGAGGTAAGAAATTTTCTCTCATGATTCTAAATAGTACTGTTACTTCCATGCTTCCATTTCTTATTTCTATCTGTGTGTGAAGATTAGTCCTGAAGTAGAAGAATCTGCTGATGTTGCGAAGATTGGTGATAAATGGAATGGTGCTCTTCGCAAGGAAAAATCAATTGGTCCTCCTCCAAAGAAAAGGAAAGTTCGTTCTTCTTCCCCTTCAAATATTCCTCCTCACGAAAATTCTGAAAGTGATAAGGGTGATGAGGAAAACGATGATATTGCTGCAAGTGAAGATTCTCCACCTGAATCTTCTATGGCTAAGTTATCTGGCCTCTTTTCTGATTCTCTACAAGGAATGGGAGATAGACAATTCGCAGATACCTATAAATCTCTCGTTACCCTTTGCGATGTTCCTTTACTGGATGGTAATAGGTCTCTTCGTGGAGTTTCTAGATCAGTGACTCCCGATTTTTTGCATTCTCTCAATAGTCTGGTATATTTTTATCCTTTTACTTCTTCATTGTTGTAATTCAAAATTTCTTTCTATATTAATATTTTTTAATTTTTTCGCAGGCTGGAAAAGATTCTTTTGCTGTTGCCTCAGATCTAGAGAGAAGACGTGAAAATCTTGAAAAGAAGAATCTTCAATTTCGCAAAAAGAATGAAGAATTGGAAGCTGAAGTTAAAGGTCTTCGCGAGAAAAATAGACAATTAGAAATTGATTCTTCCTCGTATAAGAACAAAATTTCTAGTCTCCAGCAAGCTAATAATCAGCTTTACGGTATGTTAATTTTCTCTTTTCTCTTTATTCATTCATCCCGTTGTTTTATCTTATTTAAACGATCCTTTTTGCAGACATTTATGGTCTTTCTGATGAAGCTACCCTTCTTCGTTCATTTCCTAATGCCTTGGATAATAATACCCTTTTTGAGCGTCTTAACAATTCCTTAAATAGCTTCTCAAATGATAGAATTTCTTCTCTTTCTCTAAATGAGCTTAGATCTAAATTTAGCCTCTTAGAAATTGATCATATATCTAGCTTAGGCTTAGCCAACCAATTTAAGCGTCTCCTTCTTGATTCTAAATAGAAAACCAATGAGTTAAGAACCAAAATTAGTGGTCTCATAGATGATAAGGATCGCATCTCTGATCAAGGTGCTAAGGCTCTGGCGAGGTTCCAAGAGGCTCTTCTTGAAGTTCAACTTGAACGAGATGAAGCTAACCGCAAGAATATCGAACTCTGCGAAAGGGAAAATCAAATTCGTTCTCGTCTTCTTATAAGTAGTGAGGATGAATTTGTTTGGGTTGCGAAAATCTTAGATGATGCTAGAAAAAACTTAGATGTAAATGTTAGTCTTCAAGTTGAGCATACAGTCTTGATTAGAGATATGATTACTGACAGAGAATGTTACTAACTGCTCTTCTTTACTAATTTTTTGCTTCTTATGAATTCTCATCAAGTTAATAATGGATTGTCTTTTGCTCGCAGATTCTGAAAATAGATATTGTGAAAATATTGAGGAACTCGAAGCTGAAAAGGAGGAACTGATGGTATTTTTACAGTGGTTGTAGAAGTGGTAAGAAAGTGGTTCGTTAAGACTTGTGAAGGTTGTGATTTTAGATGTAAATTTTAAGAATAAAGAAAATAAAGCAAGTAAAAGTTGATGTAAAGATTAAATTAGAGAAACCGGGGTTCAGGATTTCACCATTCACTAATATTCATGTGATTCAATGTTAATTTTTATCATGCAATTCTAGACAATATTACTCCAATTTAAAAGAACTTGTGATTCTAATCATTTCCTTAACTAGATTTTCAAAACATTAATTGTTAATCGCAAGCATGAAGTATCAAGAGTCCTAAACTAAGCATACTTCATCAAGAGAAAACACAACTAATTAATAAAAATCATTTACTCAATTTTCATTCGGTGCAAATAATCATAAAAGAACTGCGCAAATAATTTTAAATAAATTTTACCGCATAATTATTGGAAGAATGGCTTCCTTCATCGCCCCAAAGGTTGGGTTTATCTCCTCATATTATTCACTCGCTCAAAATATTGGTTCATAGCTCAAAAGTGTATAAAAAGAGGTGAAAAGAGCTAATACAGAGATTCGCAACAGTTATAAGTGTTGAAATTACACTATTACAGAGAACGATAAAGATGAACTGTCGTTTTTACTCTAGCAAATAAGTCTGCCTACAAAGTGTCGCTGTTACTCTAGCATGAACGACAGTTTTTAGTGGGTCGTTGTTCTTCGTGTTCTTCACATCACCAACAAAAAACTCGTCTCTGCAACTCTGATTTCACGCCTCTGTTATGCTCTAAACTCCGCCCAAACTCTCCATCCTCCTCAATGAGACCCCGGGAACTTATTTATACCGCAAACACCAAGAAATCTCGGTCATTATCCCACAATAATCCTCCATTACTCGGTGTTAAAGAAAATATTCTTGGGAATATTTCCTTTCCATTCTGGTCTTCTCACGCGATTTTGTTGCTGTCGAATATCCTTATTTGTCTTCTACACGTTTCTTCTCCAGTTTAACACACTCCAAACACGTCTAAATCTTGTGAAATCCCGTGATAGCCTCTTCCGAGAATAAACTCCCATGAATTTTGCTTGCGGGTTATCTAGTCCAACTGGACTGAATCCAACACCTATACCACGCCTGTTGAGCCAAATAACACCTCCGCTAACGATTTCAGACGTTGAGTCTCATCAAAACACAATCGAAAGTTCGAACAAAAATTTGCAGCCAGTCTGCAAAAAGTTTCCCGCCAAAAACCATATTTGAAACTTTTGCTTCAAATCACTGTTCTAGCCATTTTTTCTTCTATCGGACGACCATACCAGGCATGTGTTAGGCATAAGAAAGATACCCATTCAATATCAGCACTTTAGTCTTATTGTAAAGCTTCCAATTCTCAAACCCTAATTCTGGTCATTCAAACCCTAATTTTCCCGCAAAAATTCAAATATTCAAAGGTTGAAGATGAAGTGCCTTGATCCAATATACGGGTGCCTTTAACAACTGGGATTCTGTGGGTGCCCTTATCCAAAATGAGGGTGCCTTTAACGCCTTTTCTTGGATGCCTTTAACACTTTTTCTGGGGTGTTTCAACTACTTTCTCAGGGAGTTCTCCGAGCAACTTTTCGAGCCGAATTTTCCAACAATATTTATTACTCAAAAATACCTAAAAATACATAAAAAACACAATATTAGTACAAAAATCGAGTTCCAACAATACAGACATTGAGGACAATTTAGACA
>NC_039367.1:145202446-145202804 GCF_003573695.1 Papaver somniferum
TTGCGACAATATAACAGGCCTAAATATTCTGCGAAAATAAAGCCCCATGACATTGTCGTCTTGCGACGAAATCGCAGGACGTCTTCGCACTTTCGTGAAGAAAGAAAATACTCGCTGGGGTATTCGCTTAAAAAGGAAAGATAACATTGATGAAGCCAAAATTCTTATGCAAGATATTGATTGGCATTCTGGTAAAAACACAACTATTCGCCAATCCAAAGATGATAAATGGTGTGTTTTTCCTTTAATGCTAAAAGGACCCTACATTGCTGGGTCTAATACTCTTCCTGCGAATCTCGCTGCTTATCAACCTTGGGTTTTTTCTTGGACTGAGAAGGAGAAAGAGGTATGTTTTCCC
>NC_039367.1:145202814-145258126 GCF_003573695.1 Papaver somniferum
GGAGTTCTCCGAGCAACTTTTCGAGCCGAATTTTCCAACAATATTTATTACTCAAAAATACCTAAAAATACATAAAAAACACAATATTAGTACAAAAATCGAGTTCCAACAATACAGACATTGAGGACAATTTAGACACAAAAATGTGTCTATCAGGAACTCGCAAAGAATCTTTCTTCTCGCAACGACAAGTATTCTAGATTAAAGAATCAAATCAAGATCACTGTTGCGAATTTTAAGAATGATGCTATGCATTTTCGCAATAAAACAATCCAAATGGTTTGTGATGATCATAATATCCCACATTCTGATTATCCTTGTCTTGTAGAAGAAATCCCACAGAATACTCCAAGTTTGATTGTCTCTGATAGCGAAGCTGAAGATGAAGAATCTGATAGTAATGGAAGTTCTGATGGTGATGAAGATTCTGAGGCAGACGAAGAAGGGAATAACTCTAAAGAAGAAAATGAAGGATTAACCAAGAAGTCGTCTTCATTTCTTTCTTTGATCTTTTCTAATACTTGTACATCTATCTCTTCTTCCTGTACATTTGTGTTTCTTTCATTTTGACCTGCATTAATTAAAAAAATTCTTCTTTGCAGTACAATTAATCAATATAATCATTAATTCTTGAATCTTTGATCTATCATATGGGAGCAAATAACATTTTCTAATTTCATACATTCCCATACTTGCCTCTGTTATTTGAATCCAAATGAGAGATTTCATAAATTTTTCTTATTGTAAAACTTCGCAATCTCATGCGAAGTGAATTTGTTTCTTTTCAAAATCTCATTCCTGTGTGGTCTTATTTTGCCTTCCTAATTAAAGGTCTTATTATGCCACCTCATGTCATTGCGACAAAATCGCATAACGTCCTTGCACTTTCATGCAAAAACCCATTGATCTTGCCTTAACTTTTTCTTTTGTATAATGGCCTCTTCAGGAATATTGCGACAATATAACAGGCCTAAATATTCTGCGAAAATAAAGCCCCATGACATTGTCGTCTTGCGACGAAATCGCAGGACGTCTTCGCACTTTCGTGAAGAAAGAAAATACTCGCTGGGGTATTCGCTTAAAAAGGAAAGATAACATTGATGAAGCCAAAATTCTTATGCAAGATATTGATTGGCATTCTGGTAAAAACACAACTATTCGCCAATCCAAAGATGATAAATGGTGTGTTTTTCCTTTAATGCTAAAAGGACCCTACATTGCTGGGTCTAATACTCTTCCTGCGAATCTCGCTGCTTATCAACCTTGGGTTTTTTCTTGGACTGAGAAGGAGAAAGAGGTATGTTTTCCCCTTTAAATCATTTTATTTCTTTATTGATTTTTTCTATTCTGTTCGCTAACTCTTGCGACATTCCGCAGATCCAAAAACTGAAAGATAGTTATAACAGGACTGGGAAATCAAGTACTCTGTTAGCTCTTCGCTCAAACGCAGATGAGGTAAGAAATTTTCTCTCATGATTCTAAATAGTACTGTTACTTCCATGCTTCCATTTCTTATTTCTATCTGTGTGTGAAGATTAGTCCTGAAGTAGAAGAATCTGCTGATGTTGCGAAGATTGGTGATAAATGGAAAGGTGCTCTTCGCAAGGAAAAATCAATTGGTCCTCCTCCAAAGAAAAGGAAAGTTCGTTCTTCTTCCCCTTCAAATATTCCTCCTCACGAAAATTCTGAAAGTGATAAGGGTGATGAGGAAAACGATGATATTGTTGCAAGTGAAGATTCTCCACCTGAATCTTCTATGGCTAAGTTATCTGGCCTCTTTTCTGATTCTCTACAAGGAATGGGAGATAGCCAATTCGTAGATACCTGTAAAGCTCTCGCTACCCTTTGCGAAGTTCCTTTACTGGCTGGTGATAGCTCTCTTCGTGGAGTTTCTAGATCAGTGACTCCCGATTTTTTTCATTCTCTCAATAGTCTGGTATATTTTTATCCTTTTACTTCTTCATTGTTGTAATTCAAAATTTCTTTCTACATTAATATTTTTTTATTTTTTCGCAGGCTGGAAAAGCTTCTTTTGCTGTTGCCTCAGATCTAGAGAGAAGACGTGAAAATCTTGAAAAGAAGAATCTTCAATTTCGCAAAAAGAATGAAGAATTGGAAGCTGAAGTTAAAGGTCTTCGCGAGAAAAATAGACAATTAGAAATTGATTCTTCCTCGTATAAGAAAAAAATTTCTAGCTTCAGCTTAGCCAACCGATTTAAGCGTCTCCTTCTTGATTCTAAAGAGAAAACCAATGAGTTAAGAACCAAAATTAGTGGTCTAATAGATGATAGGGTTCGCATCTCTGATCAAGGTGCCAAGGCTCTGGCGAGGTTCCAAGAGGCTCTTCTTGAAGTTCAACTTGAACGAGATGAAGCTAACCGCAAGAATATCGAACTCTGTGAAAGGGAAAATCAAATTTGTTCTCGTCTTCTTATAAGTAGTGAGGATGAATTTGTTTGGGTTGCGAAAATATTAGATGATGCTAGAAAAGACTTAGGTGTAAATGTTAGTCTTCAAGTTGAGCATACAGCCTTGATTAGAGATATGATTTCTGACAGAGAAGGTTACTAACTGCTCTTCTTTACTAATTTTTTGCTTCTTTTGAATTCTCATCAAGTTAATAATGGATTGTCTTTTGCTCGCAGATTCTGAAAATAGATATCGTGAAAATATTGAGGAACTCGAAGCTGAAAAGGAGGAACTCGCAAAGAATCTTTCTTCTCGCAACGACAAGTATTCTAGATTAAAGAATCAAATCAAGATCACTGTTGCGAATTTTAAGAATGATGCTATGCATTTTCGCAATCAAACTATCCAAATGGTTTCTGATGATCATAATATCCCACATTCTGATTATCCTTGTATTGTAGAAGAAATCCCACAGAATACTCCAAGTTTGATTATCTCTGATAGCGAAGCTGAAGATGAAGAATCTGATAGTAATGGAAGTTCTGATGGTGATGAAGATTCTGACTCAGACGAAGAAGGGAATAAGTCTAATGAAGATAATGAAGGATTAACCAAGAAGTAGTCTTCATTTATTTCTTTGATCTTTTCTAATACTTGTACATTTATCTCTTCTTCATGTACATTTGTGTTTCTTTCATTTTGACCTGCATTAATTAAAACAATTCTTCTTTGCAGTACAATTAATCAATATAATCATTAATTCTTGAATCTTTGAGTAAATCTATCATATGGGAGCAAATAACATTTTCTACTTTCATACATTCCCATACTTGCCTCTGTTATTTGAATCCAAATGAGAGATTTCATAAATTTTTCTTATTGTAAAACTTCGCAATCTTATGACGAAGTGAATTTTGTTTCTATTCAAAATCTCATTCCTGTGTGGTCTTATTTTTCCTTCCTAATTAAAGGTCTTATTATGCCACCTCTTGTCATTGCGACAAAATCGCAGGACGTCCTTGCACTTTCATGCAAAAACCCGTTGATCTTGCCTTAACTTTTTCTTTTGTATAATGGCCTCTTCAAGAATGTTGCGACAATATAACAAGCCTAAATATTCTTGCGAAAATAAAGCCCCATGACATTGCCGTCTTGTGACGAAATCGCAGGACGTCTTCGCACTTTCATGCGAAAACCCATTTATCTCGTCTTATCTTTTTCTTTTGTATTATTGCCTCTTCAGGATTGTTGCACAAATATGACAAGTCTTAATATCCTTGTGAATAAAAAATCTCATGACATTTGCGTCTTAAGACAGTTATCAGCTCCCTAATGGAGGGTGCCTCCCTTATCTCCCCCTGGTTTCCCCTTCAAGGAGGCGTACTTCTACCATACACGGTTAGATCCTCCCATCCAGTCTTAACAACAATCAGTTGTTTTCGCAGCCTCTTATCCCTTTTACCTATAGGGCTTATGGTTACGAGACTACACCCTAAGTGGGGTTTTCTTCGGGCCGAGTGCAGTATAAGCCAAGATTTTTCAAGAATGGAAAGGAAGCTTCAAACGCCCCCGGCACTCTTGACTCAACCGTGTACCTCGGCGCCTTGATCAGATATGCACTCCTTGGGAGAGTCCTTATTACCTTAGTCGCCCAACCCAAGTCATATGCTTAAGCTGAGAATCTAAGGTGCCTCTCTCGGATGGGCTTTATTGACCCCAAATCTCCATGCCTCAGGTTCATGGGGTGGTGTAGCCTTTCCCTGAGCCATGCTACAGGTACCCCCTTATATGACGTACTTTAGGTCTTACATTTTCCTCTTGCGAAATTGTATTCGCGAACTAGGGTGTACGCCATAAAGGTTCGCCTCTTTCTCTTTTTTCATTCTTCTCTGATTATTTTCCAGTAAAATTCATTATCTCTGCGAGAGTCTCACAAATCATTATATTATATCTGAATTTCGCAATCTCACATTTGTTATTCAATCAAATGTATTTTTGAGAATTTTACTTATTGCGAGAGTATCGCAACAACTTAATCATTCATACATTTCTCGTTTTTATTACCTTTGCCATCCTTTACTTCTTTATTATTTTCTGCTACTGCTTCTTTGGTAGTGGTATGTTCATCCTTTTTATGCTGAGCTAGCATTAATTTCGTAATATCTCTTTTTCTTTCCTTTCGATTGTATCCACCATCAACCTCTCACTTCTTTGTACATCTTTGATTTTGTGTCGCCAGTTTTCCTTCTTGTTTGCTCTTCCTTCGCAAGATTCTATCTCAGTTTCGTAACATCTCTTTCCTTCGACCCAATCTCCCTTTATGATTCCTACACCATTGGGATGAGGGAATTTGATACATTGGTGGAAATTTGAAGCTACACCTAGCATTCCATGTAGCCAAGGTCGACCAATTAACGCATTGTAAGGTGATTCTACATCAACGACACATAATGAGATTTCAGAAGATATTCCCTTCAATGGAATTCGCATAGTAACCTCCCCTTTAGGCTTGTTAGCAGTACCATTAAAACCATATATCTTATATGTTGATGGTATAAGATCATCATCTCTTCCACCAATGGTTTTATAAGTGTGATAAAATAAGATGTTCACATAGCTTCCAGTATCGACTAGAATTCTATTGATTGCCCATGAATCTTCATCTTCATCGTCCTCATCTTTTTTCGTTTTTGGATTAATTTCTAATCTTATTACCAATGGATTGTCATGCACCTCTTCTCCTTCGGGAATTTGTTATGCAGTAAAAGAAATGATCTGCTTCTGCCATTCCTCAAATGGAGAGATTTTTGCAATATTCATAATTTCTCTTCCATCAGTATCTCTTGCGAACACTCTACTCAAAACATTTTCATGAAAATATTCAATTGTATTATATGAATGTACGATAGAGTGACAGAATAGATTTTTGCTTTTGCACCAACTTCTATGAAGAATGTTTCTTTCTTTTTCATCGTATTCACTTTGTGATGTTCTGGTGGTGGTGGTAATGGTTGAGATTGTGGATGCCCTACCAGAAAGTCGTTTAGTTTTCCTTGATCTATCATTCTCAAAATAATTCTTTTTACATTTCTGCAATCATTTGTGGTATGTCCATGAAAATGATGATAAGAACAAAATTCATGACTCCTGTGGTTTGAAGGCGGTTCCATGAAAAATAATAGCAAACAAGGGAATAACAAAGAAAATAATTGGATGAATTATCTTGATATAATAATAGCATCATTGTGTAACACTATCAAAGATAGCAATAAAGCAATATTGTTGGTATAAAAATATAATTATCAATAGAAAAAAGAAAGTCTATTGATATCCAAGGTGCCTCTCCCGGATGGGCTTTATAGACCCCAAATCTCTATGACTCAGGTTTCGGGGGTGGTGTAGCCTTTCCCTGAGCCATGAAAATATAATTATCTGGATAGTGTTTCGACTATGTATTTTTTTTGTAAGACTAACCTTGATGAATCCATGAAAAATAATAGCAGGGAGATTGTCTCGAAGAAAATTACGAACTATGAAGATCTAGTATGAAGATGAAAAAGAACTTAAGAAGGTTGGAGAATAAAGAAGAAAAGTTGCAATAATGGAATTTGAAGGAGAACGATGAAGTTGCAGAGAAAATAAAAAGAAGAAAAAAGAGAGTGAGAAGGAATATATATAGAGGGAATTTCTCCTCGAGAAAATCAACACGATTAATACGGAAAGATATAAGCGGTTAAAAGGAAACGGTTACAAAAGACGTGTCGAGAAATAAATGGAAGAAAGAATACGTGTGATAAATGCAAAATATAAAGAAGAGAACAGCTGCGGCATTTCTCACATCATTCTCTACTTTGCAGAGAAGATATGAGGAGAGGCAAGATGTCGGATCAGAATCTCGCAACAATAATGTCTCAGCGAAATTATCAATGGTATATCACAATAACGTCGCATAACAATTTCAGGAAGAATATAACAAACGATGTCAGCTAGGATAATGAGAAAGATGTGATAGTCCTGCGAAAATTAGAGATCTTGCGAAATTAACATTTGTAAGGTTGCGAGAATGTCGCAAGCCATATCCGAAAATAAAGGACAGATTAGCTGTCATCCACTATGTATTTCCCTATAAATAGTCGTTCAAGTTGTAAAGATGAGGGAGAGATCTTTTTTGAGTAAGAAACAAGTAAATGGGAGAGAGAAAGTTTAGAACAGAGATCATTCTTTAGTTCTTTATCTTTTCTTATAAGAACATCTGAAGATTACTCAATAAAATTAAGAATATAAACCTAAAATGAGTTGATTAATGATGAAATCATATGAAGAGTGTAGTGTAGGATTTCCTGCAACTACATAATGGCGCTAGAAACAGGGACTTGAAGATCGAAAGTTGAAGATGGTTGATTGAGAATATTCAAGTTAAGAAAGTGATTAAATAAATCAGTGAATCAGTTAGAAGAAAGATGAATAGAATTAATGAAAATGACAAAATATTGGAGTGTAATATGATAACAAAAACGATGATTAATGAATTCCATGAAAACATCAAAGGAAGAATACATAAACGAAATTTTGAAGGAAGGAAAGTTATGGCGGTAGAAAAAACATCATCCTTGAAAGATTGGGAAAAGAAAAAAATTGCATTCATGGCGGAAGAAATACAAAAAGAAAATTTGAACCACACATCTCCGTTGGTCATCACAGTGCCTATTACACGGAAAGAGAAGGAGACAACAATAAAATCCACAGGAGAATGGATGTTGAACAGAACTTTAATTGATACAGGAAGTTCAGTTGATACAATATTTTATCACGCATTCCGGGGAATGGGATTTAAAGATGAAGAAATGTCCATTTCAACATATTTTGTTTACGGCTTTGGAAAATCCACAACAAAACCTAAAGGAGAGATAGTGGTACGAATTCCACTTGGAGAAATCGAAACACATGTAACATTGTGTGGTGGATATGGAATCGCCATGTAATATGTTATTAGGAAGACCATGGATACATGCGATAAAAGTTGTGGTATCAACGTTGCATCAATGTATTAAATTCCCCACTCCAAATGGAATAGGTGAAATCAGAGGAGTTGTTGACAATGCGAAATTATGTCATCAAATTGAAGTAAAACGTTATGAAGGACAAGCAAAAAAGAAACAATTTCGTAGAAAATTGGCAAAGGAAGCAAATAAGGAAGAAGAATTTAGAGTATATATGATAAGGGAAAAAGAAGGCAAAGGAATACCCAGCGAAATTTCGGAAGAAGGAGAAGGACCCATAAAAGCAATGAAAGAACCAAGACCCATGGGAGAACCTAAACCCAGTTACATTGTCGCAGAACCAACAAAATAAATAAACGTTGGGACTATAGAGGAGCCTCTAATGTTGAGAATTGGAACCAAAATGGATATAGAAGAAGAAGAAAGAACTGTTAACTTGTTGCGAGAATATAAAGATATTTTCCCATGAAGCATGGATGAGATACCAGAAATAGATCTATCAATTGCATGCCACAAATTGGAGATTAACAAAAATGTGAGACCATTTAAACAGAGAATACGAAAAATAACAACAACTTACCATTCCCAAATAGAAGAAGAACTACAGAAAATGCTTGAGGCAGGAATTATAAGAGAAGCTAAATACCCAGAATGGATAGAGAATATGGTCATTGTCCCAAATAAAAATAAAGGAATCAGGATTTGCATAGATTTCACTGATTTAAACAAAGCTTGCCCCAAAGACAGTTTTCCGTTACCAGATATTCCTCAAATGGTTGAATCCGCAGCGGGAAACGATAGGGTATCATCTTTAGATGGATACAAAGGGTATAACCAAATCCCTCTCGCTGAAGAAGATCAAGAACATACTGCTTTCTTTTCCCCTATAGGTTTATACTATTACACGAATCAAAGAACATCTTATGAATACAACTATTTTACAAAATGCAGAACCAGGAAAAGAATTATTGATCTACCTTGCGACAACGTCGCATGCATTAAGTGATGTGTTATTGCGAGTAGACGCAGGAATGGAGAAACCCATTTATTACATTAGCAAAAAATTTAATACTGCCGAGAAGAATTACTCAAAGATTGAAAAGTTAATCTTAGCATTAGTTTATGCATCATTTGAGCTTCGCATATACTTTCAGCACACAAGATAAAGGTATTAACAAAAGTACCAATTGAATCAGTGATGAAGAATTATAAAAGATCAGGAAGGGTGGAGAGATGGAACGCACACTTAGGCCACTTTGATATTAAATATGCAATTTTGTCTTCACCAAAATCACAAGTTGTTGCGGATTTCTTGGCAGAATTTTCTTTATAAGAAGATGAAGCAGTAGAAGAAATGATGGATGTAGAAGAAAAGCATGGGGATCCAAAAGATTTATTAACAGAACCAAATAGATGGGAAATATTGGTAGATGGATCATCAAATGGAGAAGGAAATGGAGTTGGAATTGTTGTAATTTCGCCAAAAGGAATAAAGATGGTTTTTCATTCAGATTGGAATTTGCATCCTCTAATAATGAAACAGAATATGAAGCTGTGATACATGCCTTCAAATTCGCAATAGAAATGAAACTAGAAAATGCCAGGATCACTAGTGATTCACAGCTAGTTATTCGCCAAATAAAAGGAAAGTATACTACAAATGAACCATCCTTGAAGAAATACAAGAATCTGGGTGAAGAATTGTCAGCGAAAATCCCAAAAATAAAATGGAGGCACATTTCAAGACAAGATAATAGACTCGCAGACGCTTTTGCTTTCATCTCAAGCATGATGACAAATCCAACTGGGAGATGCATAAAAATACAAACACTTCTGTCACCGTCAATCAATTAAGAAGAGGAAGATGTGGATGTGATGATAATAGATAATGAAAAAGAAGAACAAATGAACAATGTCGCAGACTGGAGAATGGAACTTCATGCATATTTGGCGAAAGGAGAAACACCAAGAAATAGATTGGAAACACACAAGTTAAAAAGCCGAGCAACGAATTATGAATTAAGAGATGGGTTGTTATACCGAAAATCCTTTAGTGGACCATCACTCAGATGTTTGACACGGGAGGAAGGAGAAAAGGTGCTGAAAATGTTACATAGTGGAGATGCTGGCAATCATAGTGGAGGAAGATCTTTGGCACATAGAGAAAAAATGCAAGGTTATTACTGGCCATACATGCATGAAGATGCAAAACAAATATCAAAACGTTGCGAAGATTTTCAGCGGCATGGAAAGAAAAGACATGCACCATGAGCACCATTGTCATCTTCAACCAGTGTCTGGACCTTTGGAAAATGGGGCTTAGATATTGTGGGGCCATTTTTACCAGGAACTGAACAAAGAAGATACTTAATAGTCGCAACACATTATTTCACAAAATGGACAGAAGTGAAGGAAGTACAACATATTCGCGACAAAGATATCTTTACATTCATATTCGAAAATATCATTTGCAGATTTGGAATTCCTGCAAGTTGGTATCTGATAATGGGAAACAATTTGAGGGGAAGAATATAGAAATGTTACTTAATGCATTCAAGATAAAATGTGGAAATTCAACTCCTTTGTATCCACAAGCTAATGGGCAAGTAGAAGCAACAAATAAAACAATTGCAGATATATTAAAGAAGAAATTGGAAGGACATCACAGAGCATGGTGCGAACAAGTACATAATGCAGTATGGGCTTATAATATAACTAGAAGAGAAGCTACTGGAATGTCACCTTTTTGTTTAACATACGGAGTTGAAGTGGTATTACCAACAGAAATTGTTATTCCGACAACAAAAAGAGAAGCTTGGGAGAAGAATCTTAGTGCGGGCTTAATTTTAAACAAACTTGATGAATTAAAAGAAAGAAGAGAAAAATATTTACAACATATGGAAAATTATCAGCGAAGATTAGCTCGAGAATATAATAAACGTGTCAAAGTATGCGAATTTCAACCAGGAGATTTAGTTCTGCGAGAAACACAAATATATCAGCGAGAAAATGGAGGAAAATTAGTGAAAAAATGGGATGGACCTTACATCATTAAGGAAATAGTTGGAACATGAGCTTATAGATTAATGGATCCAGAAGGAAGAAATGTTGGTCATAGATTGGACAGACCATGGAACAGGTTGTACTTAAAAAGATATTATCCATAATAAGCTTTGAGAAGTTACGGAATCTGAAAGAATAATAGCAAGATTATTCATATCAAAACAAGATCATAATGTGAAATTTTCGCAGAGATAATCACAGAACAACGACATAAAAGAAAGAGGCGAACCTTTATGGCGTACACCCTAGTTCGTGAATAAAATTTCCCAAGAGGCAAATGTAAGACCTAAAGTACGTCATATTAGGGGGTACCTATTGCATGGCTCAAAGAAAGGCTACACCGCCACCGGAACCTGAGTCATGGAGATTTGGGGTCAATAAAGCCCATCCGGGAGAGGCACCTTGGATCAAGGCGACTAAGGTAATAAGGACTCTCCCAAGGAGTGCAGAATCTGATCAAGGCGTCGAGGTACACGGTTGAGTCAAGAGTGACGGGGGAGTTTGAAGCGTCCTTGCCATTCTTGACAAGCCTTGGCTCATACTGCACTCGGCCTGAAGAAAACCCCACTTAGGGTGCAGTCTCGTAACCATAAGCCCTATAGGTAAAAGGGATAAGAGGCTGCGAAAACAACTGGTTGTTGTTAAGACGGGATGGCAGGAGCTAACCTTGTATGGTAGAAGTACGCCTCCTTGAAGGGGCAACCAGGGGGAGATAAGGCTGTCACCCTCCATTAGGGAGCTGATAAGTGTCTTAAGACGCGAATGTCATGAGGTTTTTTATTCGCAAGGATATTAAGGCTTGTCATATTTGTGCAACAATCCTGAAGAGGCAATAATACAAAAGAAAAAGATAAGACGAGATCAATGGGTTTTCGCATGAAAGTGCGAAGACGTCCTGCGATTTCGTCGCAAGACGGCAATGTCATGGGGCTTTATTTTCGCAAGAATATTTAGGCCTGTCATATTGTCGCAACATTCCTGAAGAGTCCATAATACAAAAGAAAAAGTTAAGGCAATATCAATGGTTTCTTGCATGAAAGTGCAAGGACGTCCTGCGATTTTGTCGCAATGACAACAGGTGGCATAATAAGACCTTTAATTAGGAAGGAAAAATAAGACCATATGATAAAACAAATTAATTATAAGTATTCGCAACAGATTATTTTTTGCAAGAAAGATAATGAGAGGCAAGTATGGGAATCAATACACAAGAAGCATTATCTTTCTCATCAACAAAATATTAAAAGAAAAGTTGATTCCAAAGTTGGTAGAAAAATGTAATTCGCAAAAGTGATAAAAATAAGACAATTCAAGAAGACAAAGCTAGATAGAGAGCTCAAGATTCAATATTAATTTCAGTAGCAGGAGATGACAAAATTTCTTCGCCAATATTCTCGCAAGCCTCTCCTTCATTTCGGTTTTGATCTTCGCCATGATTAGCATGTTGATTATCGCCAGCAATTACTTCTTCAGTAGAAATTTCTTTCTCATTTTGATTAACACCAGCAGACGCTTCTTTAAAAGGAATCTCTTCTTCATCTTCTAAGAAATTATCCTCTGCACCGCTTTCGTAATCATAATCACTATCAGCAGGACGAGGAACTTCATCGCCATCTACTTCTAAAGGATCAATTGATGTAGGAGGAAGAGAGTTGGATAATAAAGTATCATTTACAAGGACTTCAGCCCGGAGATGAACTTAGCGAAGAAGTGCTCTCTGATGATTTCTATCTTGAATATCCTTAAAATAAGCAAGATAATCAAGTCTTCTTTCCGCTCGATCGCGAGAACCAGTAAGAGTAGAGACAAGCAATGCATTTTCTTTGCGAATTTTGGCATATTTAGCCTCCAAAACAGAAATAGAAGAATGAAGATTCTTTTCAGACTCTGCGAAAGATAGAATACAAAATTTCATTAATATAAGGAGTTCAGAGAGATATGACAAAGAAAAGATAATTAAGGAAGTCAAACTATTATAACTACCTTACTTTTGTGAAATAAGGTGTTGAATCAAGGACAGACAACTATTCTCCCAACAGTCCATTGCCTCATCAAATTTATCTCCAACTAAACCTTTAAGTCAAGACTGAAGATTTTTCTCTTTAGAAATAAGAAAGGCATTTTTCTTCGCAAGAGAAGAATAAGATTCTTCTAATTTGGAATATTGTTCTTTAAGCTGATTCGCCTTTACACTTAAAGCTATTATACCTTGAATGAGTGTATCTCTTTCGGCGATAGATGAATCTGTTACTTCTTTAAGTTCATTTCTCAAAGAGCGAAGAGATTTCTCTTGGTCAACACATACTTTTTGGAGAATACTAAGTTGTTGTGAAGATATCGCCATCTTGTTTAAATAAGTTCGCTTCTCTTGAGATAAGGTTTTACTCTCATCTGATAAAGTTTTCATCCCTAAATTAGCTTTAGTTAAAGAATAAGAAAGACGAGATACTTAATTACTTAATAGATCTTGTCTTTGAACTAATTGGGTATTTTCATTGGTAAGATTATTTATCTGATCAATAGAATATGAATAGAGGTTATCTAATTGGTTATATTGATCCATCAAAATTTCTTTATCAACACGGGCTTCTTCAACAGCAGATTCAAATTAATATCTCTCCATTATTCGTTTCTGGTTTAATGCTTAACATGTGAAAGAGAGATTTCAAGGATAATTAAACATGGGAAGGAAAAACCATCGAAAAGGAAAATTAAAGACATAGATAAGAAAATCATACCTCTCAATTCATCATCCTTCTTGCGAAGATTGTCATGATCCATCAAAACATTCTGAAGCTTCTGATTTTCAAGACGAAGAGCATTACACTCTTTTTCTAAAGCTATATGCGAAGCAGCTCTGTCAGAACCCAAATGTTTGTTCAGGATTTCGCAAACATTAGACTTGATAGGATCAGTAGAAGACTTCTGGCCATCATCCAGAATTTCAGATAAAACTTTGAAAGCAATATCTATCCCTTCCACGGTTTCTTTCGAAAGAGGAAGAGACTTGGGTAGAGAACTGGTAGAGATAGAAGGTTGAGAAACATTCTCAATGGGAAGAGAAGAGGTTTCATTCGCAGAAGGATCCACAAGGGGAATTTCAATCATAGAAAGGTCAGCTGAAGAAATGAAGTCAGAGGCAGCATTTTCGCAAATTGAAGATAAAGGTTTATCTTGCGAAGACGTCGAAGGAGATTTGGAAGAAATGTGTAGGTGGAAAGGAACAGAAGTTGGAACAGTTTTAAGGTGGCGTGATTTCTTGAGAGGTTTATGAAGATCTTTGTCACCCTGTGAATTACAATCCAGATAAGAAACAGAGGCAACAAATATTGTTATTAGAAAAAGATAGTGTTTCTTACTACCTTCTCATTCGCAGACTTTCTTTTATATGCGACAACCTTATGTTGTGATTTGGGAATGTTAGGGTTCTGAAATGTAAATTTAGTGTTGGAGCCGCTTTTTCTGAAATAACAAGAGTATGGGAATCACATAAACAACATCAAATAAGGCAATAAACAAGATCTATTTCAAATATATCAATTTCAGCAAAACTCATAAAGAAGAAAAGAGAAGACTAACCTTGATGAAACCATGAAAAATAATGGCAGGGAGATTGTATCGAAGAAAATTACGAACTATGAAGATCTAGTATGAAGATGAATAAGAACTTAAGAAGGTTGAAGAAGAAAGAAGAAAAGTTGCAATAATGGAATTTGCAGGAGAACGATGAAGTTGCAGAGAAAATAAAAAGAAGAAAAAAGAGAGTGAGAAGGAATATATATAGAGGGAATTTCTCCTCGAGCAAATCAACACGATTAATACGGAAAAATATAAGCGGTTAAAAGGCAACGGTTACAAAAGACGTGTCGAGAAATAAATGGAAGAAAGAATACGTGTGATAAATGCAGAATATAAAGAAGAGAACAGCTACGGCATTTCTCACATCATTCTCTACTTTGCAGAGAAGATATGAGAAGAGGCAAGATGTAGGATCAGAATCTCGCAACAATAATGTCTCAGCGAAATTATCAATGGTACGACACAATAGCGTCGCAGAATAATTTCAGGAACAAGTAACAAACGACGTCAGCTAGGATCATGAGAAAGATGTGATAGTCCTGCGAAAATTAGAGAGCTTGCGAAATTAACATTTGTAAGGTTGCGAGAATGTCGCAAGCCATATCCGAAAATAAAGGACAGATTAGCTGTCATCCACTATATATTTCCCTATAAATAGTCGTTCAAGTTGTAAAGATGAGGGAGAGATATCTTTTGAGTAAGAAACAAGTAAATGGGAGAGAGAAAGTTTAGAGCAGAGATCATTCTTTAATTCTTTATCTTTTCTTGTAAGAACATCTGAAGATTACTCAATAAAATTAAGAAATAAACCTAAAATGAGTTGATTAATGATGAAATCATATGAAGAGTGTAGTGTAGGATTTCCTGCAACTACATGTACCAATGGGATGAGGAGATGACCAAGTCACAAATGCTAGTAGGAAAACAGAAGCAGAGGATATTCCATCTCTCGAAGTTGAGGGAACTCTTCAGTGGAACAAAGAAACTTCGTGTTGAGCGAAAAGAGGTGACCAAGGAACGTATCTTCGCCACGGCCAATGCGTATGTCCTCTACGTCCCGGGATCTTTTATCTTTGCCGATATTTCCTGTGCCTGTGTGAACGCAAACTTTATTCAGCTGTTGTAACCATTTGAGAAAATCCACAAATACTTTTGGGGCACTGCCATCCTTGCACACTCGTTGAACGAGTTGAGAAAGGCTTCCAGGGATGACAGGAACCAAATAGGAGGGAATATGACTTTTCTGCAGGCGTGGATGTATTTTCAGTTCCCAATATTTTCTGCAAGGGCTTTTGAGAACAAGGAATGTGACGGTATTATGGAGACATGTACATGTACAAGAGTAAGGAAAAGGACCAAGATGCGGTTTACCTGAAGTTGATACGCCAGTTGGACAACTTGACGACGAAAGATGCTGTCTTTGACCCTTACAAGGAAAGATGGTTAGGTGCGAAGAGCAAGCTCATTATTTTGGGCCTTTATTTCACCCAAGAGGATATGTAATGTAAAAACCGACGAGAGTCGCAATACAATGCGGATACATATAAAAAATCCCAAAGGAGCACAAGAAGTTTCAGATCGATGCGAAGAAAACCAAATCATTTGATAATGATATTGAGATTGTTCACGACCCTTTACCATTATGTAAATATTGGGATAACAGAAGGTTCAACGGATATGGTATAGATGGTCGATTGAAAACTGATGAGAGGCAATTCCGGGTTACATGTCGTGGTACCTCAATATTTCGCATAATCGAGTGATAAGAGTAGATGAGAAGCCCCGGATAGAGGACAAAGATACAACTCTCAAACTCCTATTGCGTATTATTTCTCAATTACGGTTTTTTTAATTGTTTTAGCATTATTTGTTTAATGTTTGTTGTTTAAAATGGAAACAGAGAAGACGAGTCGGGCACTTGATAACCCAACACAGATAGTTATTAGGGAAGGGAAAAATGTTAAGGCAATGAAAAGCTGATTGATAAATTGGACAGTCTCGAAGATGTAGAAGTGGGTGCAAAGTTTGGGGAACCGGTGGAGGAGGAGGAGCCAAAGAAAAAGAGGAAGAGAGTCTCCTCAAAAAAGTATTTTGAAGGTGCATCGATTAGCGCCCCAACTGCTAAACGAGGACGAGGTGGTCGTGGTCGTGGAAGTGGTCATGGACGTGGTCGTGGTGGGGATGTTGAAGAATGAATGGTTTCAAACTTATGTCTTCAACTATGGATATTTATGGTGTCAAAACTTATGTCTTAGACTTATTGTCGAATTATGTTTGGTTATATTCCTAGTTTATATCTTAAAATTGTTTATTTTTGTCTAAGACGCGACAAAAGAATCAACTAAAATATGTGTGCAAAAAATGCATGATTCTGGAAGTTTTTTCTGTCACAATCGGTTTACATTTACCTGTATAAAATCCGATTGTGACAATTCTCCAGGGGTACAATTTCAGAATCGGGTTTTGAAGGTGCACCACATAGACCGATTCTGAAAAAAAAAATTCACCTGTTTTTTAAGTTTTCAGAATCGGTTTATAAGGATACTTTTAAAGTCTGATTCTAACAAAAAAAAAAATCCAGAGTTTGACAATTGTTTTATGTGGGCATCCCATGTAATTCGATTCTAGTGAGGAACAATGACAATGTCCCTATATATTTTTTTTGCCAAGAATCAGATTACAAGTGACATATTAAAAACTGATTATTGAGAGGCATCACATGTAATCCGATTCTTGCAAGGAAAAGTGGCAGTTCTTCTATAACTTTTTTTTGCTAAGAATCGGATTACATGTGCAATATTAAAAGCCGATTATGGAGAGGCACATTTTTTTATGATTTTGCAAGGACATAATCGGACAATGTGGACATACCTAAACTCCGAATGTTTGAATTGAATTTGAATAAAATAGCCGTTGAGTCTTTGTCTATATAAAGACAACCTCTTTGAGCCACTCCCATATCACACACTTAGCCTAGAATATAGAGTGGGACCCGGAAGTAGACGTGAAATGGGAACCGTATGAAGATTTGTGTTTTGTTAAATCGTTTGCTATTACGTTCCGTGAACGTCCGAATGAAATTTATTCAATATTTTGGAAGAGAGTTAAAGAGTTCTTTTATGGGCGTATCGGGAATCCCAATAACTGCAAAGGGAGAGACTTGAGATTTCGATTCAACTACATAAAAAGTGCAATGCGAGAGTATGTTAAAGTTAGAAATATGGTGTACCAACATCATCCACAAGCTCCTCTTAGAGAAAAAGTGAGTGATTTATGTCATCGTTAAAAGTTCGCATACTAACATTTAAGAATTCACTTAATTTCAGTTGGAACGTTTCAATGAGCTATGGAGAATTCGTAATGGGGAAACTAAATTCATTCACCACGAAGAATATACGACGTTGTACCGACGTGCTCGGAGGTTCATTGACGAACATTTGATGTGTCAAATTCTAGAATACCTATACTGAATCCTACATATGTAATGCGCTAATTTCCTAAACTATGTAACAAATATTTTGTTTCTGAAAGTAGGGTATAATTGGATTATGTGGGCATATATAAACACCGATTCCAACAATCGGTTTAATTTGGTTTTAAAAAAATCCGATTCTGGGTTTACTTCATCATTTGAAAAAACTCAACTCAGAATCGGTTTACAACTGCACTAACATCAACCGATTTTGGATCGAGTTTTGATTTATTTATTTTTTGAAGTTTTTCAAGTTTTTGATGATGAATTAATGGTAGTTGATTTCGGGGTTAACTTGATTAAACATCATTTAATCTTCCAAATTAGCACCAATCAATCAGGAGTAGTTTTACCATTTAGCAAAATAATTGGATAAGGGGTTATCCATTTTACTTCAAATTATTATTTTTTGTCTTGTAGTCGTACGCCCAAATTAATCATAACAGGCTCCAATTTAGCCAGGGTATAAAAGGTTCTTGATTTCCCAATTGAGAAAACCCAGCTCTACATTCTACTCGAATCATACCTTCCGGGAAACCATGATATTTAGGGGGCATTTGGATATCAAAAAGTAGAAACCAATCTCATAAATCAGCTGCCCATATTTTTTTATTTTTTTTTCTAATTTTGCTTCTAAATGTCATCCAAAAATTATATTTCGATTTTTGATTCTTTTATTTCTAAAAATCAAAAACTAACTTTTTAATTTGTATCCAAATAGATTATAATCTTTTCACAATTATTTTTGGTTCCTTCTATATACCAAATTCTATGTTAAATTAAATTATTTGATTTGTGACTTCAAATTAACCGTGAAAACCATGTCTCTGGAAAGTATAATCACAGAACCGATCGTAGTAAAATGACAAGGCTTGGAGTATAAATTTGAGAGTGGATCTTAACATTCGCGTTGTGTTGGGGGGTCATAGGACAACAACAAGAATAGTAAAAGAATCTCATAATGCAGTCGAGGGGAAAGGCAACTAGGGAAGTGCATCTAGCTCACTAGCTGCGTGCATTTAGCTGCCCTATCTACTGTTTTCCCTTTCTTGTTTCTAGTTCTACTCTATAATTCGATACAATTGCGATCATTATTATAATTAAGATCATGGGGCTCAGAATGAGTATTCTGTAGATCTTTGTAGTAAATACCCACATGGCATGGTCTTATAGGAATGGTATTTGGATTTTACCCATAAATGAGTAGGCTGTAAAGCCGTACATGATTATCCAAAGTCTTCATCACAAGACTTCAATACCCATTTTTAGTTCAACCAAAACAATAAGTTAAACATTCTGAGCCGAGAGTTTTTGAACATTGCCAAAACTGATAGACCCATGACATATCGAGAGGGTCCAATCTGCTAGCCTCTGGGACGCTGCATGACTCACCAACTAATTCTGCAGAGTGTCGGTTTTGGCTCCGCCTAAAACTCTCCGTCTGTAAGTTTTGTTTTGAAGGGCACTCCACTAGTCCAACACTCCAACCAGTCTACTTGTTGGTGGCTACCCAAGCACTCGATTTCTTGAAGAAATATTAGAAAATCTACACTTATCACAAACGGTTTGTTGCATGAAGAAGCTATATGGAAAAAGGCATTTCGTGCCGTTTTCTTCCCTAGATGATAAAAGGTTTACCTTCTGGGGCATTTTTGCGCGATAAATAGTTTGCCCGACTCGATATTTCTTACATACATCAAGGTGTTTGCCATATAATTTGGAAAAGGATTATATGCAGAAGTAGGCCTGATCTGGACCCTCACTTTCATTTTTAGGCCACTTTTTTTATTTCTTGCAAAACTAGGCAAGTTAAACGGATTCCATCCACTTTAACCATCTCGGTCAATTTATCGCGTTGACTTGTCAATATCTCGCCAAAATATCATATAGGGAGATCTCATACATGTGGTGAGATTACTGAAATGTCCTTCACACGTGTGTGTCAGTCAAACTATCATCTACCTATTCCCGTCTCGTCTTTCTTCTGCTCTATTATTGTTCTTCACCTGAAGAAGAAAAAAGAGAAACAAAAGCAGCAGTAACTGCTGAATCAATTCGAGAGTTAGTTGATAGACATTGAGAAGAAGAAAGAGCTGGTTCTAAAGAAGATTAGAGAGAAAATTGATCTGTTTCTGTGGGATCTGTTTATGCCGAGAGAATAGAAGAAATCAAAGGGGTTTGAAGGTCCTGATATGGATAATATAACATGGGTTTGGTTCTGATTGATGGATAGAGGAGAAATTAACAAGAATTTCATGAGGAGGAAGTTTGGTCTTTTTTATTCCTGGTTTATGCTTGAATTGGTGTGATTTGAGTTTGCTGTTAGATGAGAATATTGATATAAAAGTTGTTGTTGCTGGAGAAGGTTTTGAGTATGGGTTTACAAAGAAGAAGGAGATTTGAATACGCTCAAATATCCATTGCAAATACGAATTCTACCATCATCGAAACCCTAATCAGCTTGAATCTTGAGCATAAATCCACAAACTCGAGTTATAATCAATGGTAGGAGTTTGGGTCTGACTTATTTAATGATTTGGATATAAGTTTTGTGCCAGTCTGGACAGAGTTATCTTTGAAAGCAAAACACTGAAGAAACAAGCATTGTTGCCATTGAATTTATGGTTGAATGCTGGAAATGAAAGAGGTTTGTGAAGAGTCTGTGAGGAATTATGAGTTGGGTTCTCACTGGATTCGAGTATACAGTGGGTTATGAGAAGATTTAACGAAGATTTGATTAAGAGAAACCATCCAGAGAAGTAAAGCTACTGCCATAAGTTTTGGTAGTTAACTATGAAGATTTATGAATGCTTCGAATATATGGGTTTGAGATATACTTGTATTGTGCAGGGAAAGAGATAGAAATGATCTTAGAAATCAAGATGGAGTTCAACTGTGAAGTGCCAGTAAACTGCACACAGGTTGTTTGTAGAAAGGCTTAAACCAATTATCGGGAGAAGTTGAACTGCGGGAAGAGAGGTTATGAAGCTACAGAGGTATCGGCAGTATTGGTGTTCTTATTTGTTGTTGTTGGTGCATTGGCTAGATTTGAAGTGTTGTGCTACAAGAGCTGAGAATAGTGGTGATGTTCTGAATGGACGGAAACGGGATATTTTCCAGCAATTTGGTTTTGGTGAGTTCTGTTGCTCAAATGTGTGGGTTATTGTTATAGAGAAGAGCCGGTGCTAGCCATGGTCATGATGGAAGTTGGTGTATGAATGGAAGTTGCTGAGATGATCTGTGTAACAATAACCCACCATGGCATAATATTAGGTGTTAGATGATTTTAACTCTGAATTGATGACCTAGGGTTATTTGGGTCTTCTATAATTTATCGAGGGTTGAATAGTTTTTGTTACTGGAATTCGTGAACAAGATCAAGAAGATGATCTACATATTGTATTTGGTGAGTTTGGGGAAGTGTGAAGAAAAGGGGATAGTGTTGGTTGGCCTGAAGAGGAGCAGAAAAGTAGAATTGGAGCAGTAAGGTGTTGTGTTTGGTACACAAGAAGGTGGTTGATATTTTTGGTGCTGTGGTTTGCTAAAAAGAAGATGGGTTTGCAGTGCTCTTGAGGTGTTGATGCTTCTGGCAGTCGATTGAGCTGGTGGATTTGAAGATATGGTGGTGGCAGTCCTGGTGGTTATCAAGTTACTCAAGGGAGGTGAATTTGTGACAGTACGTTAAGATGTCTGGAGTTGCAGTGCAGGTGTATACTGAGAATAATTAGAACCTGAGAACAAGATGGAAGAAGTGAAGTGCAGGCAGTTGGAGTTGCTGCTACAGAAGGTTGTGTATGAACTGTTGCAAGTGGATGGAGCTAAGTAGATGCATTACAGAGAAGTATGAAGTTGTTATAAAGTATTGGTTGTGGCAGTGATGGTTGAAACTGTTACAAGAGGAGTTGTGATTGCAACCTGGTGGTGCTCAAGTGGATTGATAGTGGCTCGAGGTGAAGCTGATTGCTTGGTGTGGTGTTGGCTACCCTGGTGGTACAAGAAGAAGCTGTCTGAGCTACGGCTGAAGTTGCGGGTGCATATACAGTTGGAGTTAACTGGCACTGATGAATGGATTTGTGAATGCTTGTACTGCCTGGGAATGTGATGAAATTGCAGTGCAGCTGAGAATTACAAGATCAGCAGGTGGAATAAGAGATGAAGCTACAAAATGGCAGTGGTAGCTGCAAGATAGAAGAAATGTTGAGCAGTATGGGTTCAAGAAGCTACTGCAATGAAAAGAAGGGATTAGTGGTGTTGTTGTGAATGAGGTGGCTTGAGCTAATAATGGTAGTTATGGCTTTGAGGGAGTGAGAATGAGCTCAGGTTGCAAAGAATGTGTACAGTGTTATGAAATGGAGGTGTTGAACAGAAAATGCAGTGGCTGCAAGAATGAGTGTGGCGATGTTTAATGTGGTAGTACAGATGAAGCTGATTCAGGTGGAATGAAAGGTGCAGTACTAGTTAGGCCTTGGCCTAACTTAGCTGACAAGCTCTCTGACTCAACCTGACTTAACTCACATGGCATATTCGAGCCCACGTGTACAGTTTTCATGTTGATTTAACTGAGTTAAATCAATGATATAACATTAAATCAGTGATACAAAGGACTTTTACGTCTTTTTAGTTACACCTAACGGTGCTAACTTTCCATCCATCACTTTTGGTCAAAACTTGCCTAGTCTAGCAATAAATAAAAAAAGTGGCCTAGAAATGAAAAGCACCAAAAAAACGGGCCTATTTTTGTGAAAAGCCCTTTGGAAAAATTGGGTCAATGGTCCAAATATTTTTAAAACATGGTTCTAATGGACGAGTAAAAATTAGTATGGATGAAATGGACACAAAAAAAAATAACAAGGATGAATATGGATTCATCCTGGTTCAAACTTAAAAAATAGTAAGGATGAAACTGGATGCATCCTGATGTAAATTAAAAACAAGAAAAAATATTTGAAAATGGGTAGTAAGAAACTGTCACATCCTGGCTATTGTTACATTATCGTCCATTTAAACAGTATCAAATTTTACATGTCTTTTTCATCCAGGAATTGTCGTTATTGGGTTAATTGACCGATTTTGGATATAATTTATCCTCCCTTCATCCCCATAGTGGGCATATTCATTCACTCACTCCTTCAAATAGTCTCGCATCCATTAAAAAAATTAATTTTTTGATCTGCCTTTTGCGTCAAAATTCTCAAATTTTTACCATATGGCATATAGTCACGTTTCCCCTTTAATCCCTATAGAGGGTTCTTAATTAACTCCTTTAAATATGTAGTAGTCTCTCAACCGTTAGAAAGGGACAGAACGTTTGAACACTATATACTACAGCCCTTCCTCTTAGCTAGAGACCCCATTTCTTCATACAGCTAGCCATTAAAAGCAAAGGATCACCTCATTAAGAAACTCACCAACAAGATTGTAACTGTGCTAATATCTAGTCCCTATATATTTCTTTAGATCTGTACTATTTCTCTCTATATCTTTCTATAGTGTTTAGATCCTCTATTATCTACTGTCTCTAGCATCAATTAGTTTCAATGGCAAACGGGATAGTGTTGTTAAAATTCATGTTTTTGATGGTTTTGAGTGTGGGTTTTGTGAAATCAGATGTTGAAAAAGATAAAGAAGAGTGTGCCACACAATTGATTGGGATATCAACATGTTTATCTTATGTTGGTGGTACAGGAAAATCTCCAACACCAGATTGTTGTAATGGTCTTAAACAAGTTGTTAAGACTAGCCTGAAATGTCTTTGTGTTCTTATTAAAGACAGGAATGATCCTTCTCTTGGTCTCAAATTTAACACTACTCTTGCTTTAGGGCTCCCTTCTATTTGTAAAACCAATTCTAAGATTTCTGAGTGCCCTGGTAAGTTACTTTCCTGAGTTATTTAAATTTTAATGTTTTTTTTGAAGCATATTTTGTTGTGCACATATATGTACTCATTATTTGTGGTTTTTAATTTGGGCTTTACATGATGATGATGAATTCAGCACTATTACATTTGCCTCCTAATTCAACTGATACGAAAATGTTCCAAGATTTTGATAGCAAGTCTAATGGTAATGGTACAACTACTGCTAGCAGTGCACCAGTATCCAAGGGTAATTTCACTATCTTTTGTAATTTGTGGCACAATATTTATTATTGTTGATTTGGGCAATTATAGCCCTTCAAAATTTTATGCAACATAAAATGCAAAACAAACTACAAAGTATCAATCGAATTGCTAATTTTGAACCGGAGTATATGGTATCGTTCTGCGGCTGACCGTGTTTTTATAAAGCTGTTGTTTTAGGGGCCATGAAAACGTATTGATGCATTATTTGGTGGAATGTTGAGATTCTCTATTACTTTAATTTTGTACCATATTCTGATTTTCTGTTACAGAAACTCCAAAGACTAGCACCAGTGCTGCGGAATCAATTCCACAAGTGAGGAACGATGGTGGATTGAGAATAAATAACTGGTTGGGATCGAGAATGGTGTGCGGATTTCTATTATTGATCTTGGTTGTCTAAGATCATGTTGTCTCTTCTTTCGTCTGTTAAAACAGTGTGTTAATTTATTAAGTATATATACTATCAAGAACAGTGCGTTTTGCGAATTTATGAGCGTCCTGTTATGCTGTAATGGAACTCCGCGTATGAGAAGTTTGTTTCTCACGCGCTCTACGATTTATTGTGTGAATTTATGCTTTGGTGATAATGTTGGTCGCTATCTTTAGCAAGCAGTAATCAGAAAACGAATGAGAATACGAATTAGCTTGTGCAATGTTGTCATATATGCTCTGTTCATTTATTCCAGATGAATATTATGTTTGTTTTTTCAATCAATCGGGAGACAACAAGCAAGAACATGGATGATTCTGTCATCGAAGTAATATAAGGAGATTTTCTTTTTTTTTTTTGGTGCAAAAGTAGTAGAAGCAACTCACTGAATAAGTTGCTCATTATTTTGACTCTGAGAGCCGAAATTCTTTATTGGGTTTTGTTGTGGGCTAAAATTAAACGACATTAGTAACCCAAGATATGGTGTAAATATTGTATGTGTTTTTAGTCCAATCGGTTCACATTTTCGTGAAGTAGAAACCCAAATATTGTATCCCCTGTTGTACCTTATTTGTGTTTTTTCTTTTGTTGTTTTTTTTGCAAATTAGAAATCCATCGAAGAACTAACTAGGGGAGTTAGCAACCCATATAAAAGATTAAGTAGAGCCATCGAATATTAAAAACGCACAAGCTTTCCTGATATTTGATTTATCTATTTCTACAGCTTGAACAATACAAGGTGGTGGGTCATTCACCCAATTACGTAAATCGCTAAAAGTGTTGGCTTCTTTTGCTAATGGATCACCCACATTGTTTGCCTGTCTAGGTATATAAAAAACGCCAAAAAAAAATGAAGAAAGACTAATTTCTTGCTTAACCTCTTCCATGATTTTGCCAAGAGATTGGAGATGATATCCCATTTAGTTAGTCAAAAAGATTCTTGCAATCCCCTTCAATGCAGAAATTAGAGACACTCAGTTCCTTTGCCCATTTCGTTGCCTGTAAAAGTATGAATGCTTCTATGTTTTCTGAAGATGTTGCTGAGATAGGCCCTTCTCTTCCTTGCTCATAAGTACATGTGTCTCTTCCTGTTGCTTTGAAGGGGTGAGAGATAGGAATGTTTTATATTTTTGACTTTTAAGAGCCGAAATTCGTTATTGGGTTTTGGTCGTGGGCTAAAACTAAAAAACATTAGTAAGCCCAAGATATGGTGTAAACTCACTGAATTAGATTTGAATCCTGATTTTGGGCATACCTAAGTCTTTCTAGACATACAAAACAATAGTCCCATCTTGGGTGACCATATAAGGGGTACCCTATGGGTAGTTCATTTACCTATATACCCTTAATACAAAAATCTAAAATCAGTTTTCTAAAAAATCAAAATCAGTTTCCCTTACCATCTCTTCTTCTTCCTCCTCCTCTAGCCGAACTCTTCCCCCTCCTGCGAAAAAAAAAATTCATCATCGTGATTAATTGTCGATTCGTAAAAATTTGATCGTCGATAAACTCAACCACATAAGGACTCGTACAAAGGAAAGCAGGGACTAAGCAAACCAAATCGTCTTCTAATCCATCAATTGAATAAGAAGAACCAATTGAAGATGAAGGTGTAGAAACTGAAAATCAACCACCAATTGAACCAGAAATTGAACTAACTGCATCTCTAACTCTGGAAATGAGGATAAGAAAGCAAGTTTTACAAACCCAATCTCATATTTGCTGTTTTTCATCGATTAAATGACGATTACAATCTTGGGTTCGGCTCAAAATTGAGTTGCGTTTTTAGCCGAACTGTTCTTCACAAAAGCTTCCTGTAAGTGTATATGAACAGTTCAGCATGAAATTTCAAGCCGAACCTAGTCACAGATAGAGATGCATAGGGGTTCGGCGTATTCGATAATCATAATATGTTCCGAACCTAGCACATAAACGAGATTCAGCTATTACGATATTCTCAATATGTGCCGAACCAATAACAATATTTTAACCCAGAAAATAACAAATTGATGTTCGTCTCATACGATTTTCGAAATATAAGCCGAACCAGTAATTATTTTTTTCTCGATCTATTTAGGATGTTGTTCGGCTTACTATGAAACTTTCATATAAGTCGAACTAGTGTCTAGCAAAAGGGTTGGAATTGAAAATTATAGGTTCGGCGCATGCAGTAAACAGATTCAGTGAGCCGAACCGTTCATCAATTGGTAGATTCGGCTCATAGATGTGAGCCGAACCTCAACCTGTTTCGCCGAACCATGATCCAAAAAATCATCTAAACAACCTTATAATTCTGAAAATTATCTTAATCACTAAATAAAATATTTAATCACTAATCAGTATTACTAACACTAATACGTAAAGGGAAGATTTGCCATTAAAAAAAATTTGGGTTAAGGGGTAATCTGATTTTGCTATTTCACAACCTTTTTTTGTCTTTATGCAATATGCCTAATAAGATTTCAGTATGCCCAAAATCAGGGTTCTTAGATTTTATGTGTTTTCAGTCTAATCGGTTCACATTCTTACGAAGTAGAAACCCAAGTACCGTAAAGTCGTGGTAACGTAAGGAATTTTTTTTCTAATTGGCAATGATCGGTAATCTTTTTTTATATTAGCGAGTTTCGAACTCAGATCGTTGGTATTATCCATTAATGACTTTACCGCTCTACTATAGTGACATCGACCTACTGTAATAATATGGCATATGTTATTCAATTTTTTGAATTTGTTTTTGAGTATCCCCTGTTGTACCATAAAGTACTTTCTTAGTTTGAGGTCTATCCATATTATTCGAGACATATAGATTTCTTCATCTGGCTAATAGAGAAGGATACGGGATGTATAAATTTGCCGAAACTACGAATTTATCCTTTATTAAATATTAATACTACCAATTCACCCTAATTAAATCCTTATAATAAATCTAAAACTAGAATCAAACTCATTTCTATTACCTTCATCGACGATCCAAAAAATGATCGATCGGGAGACAACAAGCAAGTTTTTTTTTTGACTTTTGAGAGCCGAAATTCGTTATTGGATTTTGGTTGTGGGCTAAAACTAAACATCACTAGTAAGCCCAAGAGAGTCTATGTGTTTGGTTATTGGGTTTTGGTTGGGTTTTCGATAAACAGTTTCTATGTGTTCTCAGTTAGGGTGAGCAAAAAGTCCGAAACCGCAGATTTTATCCGTATCCGCCCGTAAAATTGCGGGTGAAACCCAATCCGCAAGTTCTATGGACCGGACACGGGTAGGATTCTCAAATCCGCACTTTTAACGGTTTGGTTGCGGTTTGATTTTGAAATCCGCGGATTTATCCGCACCATAAGCAGTAAGATTTTATAGTATCATGGATTTTACCTATGCGCACTCTGGCTTGTTTTACCAGTGGCAAGTGTTTATCGCCATCTGCTTCCAATAACTTTCAGTTACTTTTTCGGTGACATTAGGCAACATAGAAACAGTACTAATACCCTTAGCTTGCACTATATGTAATTCGTTTTATTTAGTAATAAAATTCTATTTTCATTATTATGGATCTTGAATCTCTTTTTACTCTTTGTCTATCAAATTATTATCCTTGGGGTTTCATTAACAATGTACAATGTATTGCTCCTCATCAAGCGACATTTCTGAAGGCCTAAAATTAAACCCTACTGAGTATAATCACTTGGGTAACATCGATTTGGTGCCTGTGATGAGAAACACAGAGTTCAGAGTTCTTTACATTTCCATGAATACGGTATGTTTGGAAAAGAACGTAGTATGTTTGAAAGTTTGATAAAGTTCATGCATTTTCGATCGTTGGTGTGATCAACAATTCTATTAGGTAAAACATTTTAGATGGTCTACATGAATTTGAAAATTGGGTTCACAGTAAGTGTTTTCCGAACTGGTTGGTGATACTAGAACCACTAATTGCTTGAGATATTTTTTTATAGCCTGTAATTCTGATGCGACCAATAACGGCAGCAGCCTATTAACCCGACAACCTCACAACAGAGTAAATCCAACAGTATCTGGATGAGAACAAGTCATTTTTTTTTTAACTAAATCCGTGGTTAATCCACATCCGGTCAGTATCACCCGCTAATCCGCGGAATGTCAAATTCGCAGGTGATTGGGCCGGACACGGTTGGATTTTTCAAATCCGCAACTTTGACGGATTGGACGCGGAAATCTCTAATCCGCATCTTTCCGTCAGTCCAATCGGTTCACATTTTTATAAAGTAGAAACCCAAATAGTGTATCCCCCGTTGTACTGTGCTGTAAAGTAATATGGCACTTGTTATTCAATTCTTTGGTCACTTATTTGTTGTCTTGTGTCAAAATTAGACAAATTTAGACATAATGGATTTTCAGATCACTTACTAGATAATAGAGATGGTTGTTTAGTGTCTAAGAATATTTTGCATGACTAGAAATATTTTCTTGGGCCCATGTGATAATCTTTGATAATCTAGGTTATTGCTATACTTATATAAGGTTTTTTTTATGGAATTATTGTTCCTAATATCTCTTCTTTGATGGACGGTCGAGATTTAATGCCAGTATTAAACCCTAGAAACCTGGTCCTCCTTCTACCTATAAAGGGAAAACAATATCCATCACTATTGGGTTCGATAATTTTACTATTCGTAACGTTTGAGGTCAAGAAGGAGAAACCATGATCTCCATAAGGTATTACGGCTACCACTAATCGATCGATAACGGACTACTGATTAACGCTGTAAGGTATTTCTCATAAACCATCCTTGGATATTGATTGTGTGATTATCATGAAGTTCAGGATCCTATTTAACGATCTATAAAATAAAAAAAAATTATATAGTCTTCATAAAAGCTAGAATTAGAGACGCTAATCACTTAACCTCTATTATTATTGACCAATTTAGTAAATTTTCTGGTTAAGGTGCCAATTTTGACAAATGTGTTGTTTCTTTTAGCCCTAGGGTCCCATGTTATACTAAGAGTACCATATCTAGTATCCTACAAATTAAGAGAATGGCATTACAAGAGAAATATCTTGGTGTGCCAATCTTTCTGTAAAGGGATAAGTCCCAATTTTTTTCTCACTTGATTGATAATTATAAGGTTAGTTTGGCCACTTGTAAAGGTAAGTTTGTTGCTCCACCTGGTAGAATTGTTCTCATAAAATATATTTTATGGAATGTGGCTAATCATCATCTTGATGTATTTCTTATGCCTAACAAGATCGATGTTAAGATAGGCTCAATTCAAATGCAATTTCAGTGGGGAAAAGATGAAAAATGAGGTGGTATTTATTGGAAAAGATGGTTGGTTGTTGCTCATCCTAAAGCTCTAGGAGGCCTGAATATTAGAAGGACAGATATCTTGAATCTAGCACTTCTCACTAAATTAGCTCGCAGAATGCTTAGTCAGTAGGATGAGTTCTGGGTAAAAGATTTGAGTTCCAAGTATTTTAGTGATACTAATCCACTTAATGGTGTTGTTTTTTCACAGGGTTCGTGGGTCTGGAAAGGCATCTGTCAGGGACTTGATATTGTTAAAAGGCATTATGTTTGGGAAATAGGAGATGGAAAACATATATCCATCTGGAAGGATAATAGGATACCAAATAGAAATAAACTTCCAGATTCTGCAAACTATTCCGCTAGTATGCAACATTTAGTCAACTTATAGATAGTGATACCTTGGAAACTAGACAGTCTCAATACTCTTTTTGATGTGGATATTATCAATGAGATAACCAGAATTAGGATTCCTTTCATAGGTTGTGATAATTTTAGATGGTCCCCTGCTCATAATGGTTATTTCAGAGTTAAAACTGCTTATATAATTATCTTGGATGAGTCCTTAGCTCTTTGTCCCACTAGAAATAATTTGAGTATGAACTGGAAATCCTCCTGGAAGATAAAACTTCCATCTAGAATTTAACATTTTATGTGGAAGCGTCCTCACTCTTGTCTCCCTACTAAAGAGAAATTATCTAGAATAACTAGACACAAAAGCACTTCATGTTCTCTATGTGATAATGAAATTGAATTTGTTCAACATGTTTTTATTGAATGTCATGTAGCCAATAGTATATCTAGTTTGTATCAGTCCATTAGTAATTATAATGTTCATGATGGGTTAAGTACCATTCTCAATACAGGTAATACTAGTGTGTAGGTTGATCTTAAAATTTTTGAATATACCCGTTTCATAACGTGGTAATTTTAGAAGGAAAAATGCTCTAAGAATTGTGATAATATAAAGATTAATATAATTAAAATATCTGATAATATTATTAATCATCTTGAGGATTGGAAAATTTCTTTATCTAATGCTGGTAGTGGAGCAATAACAGCGCATCAAGAAAGACATATTTGGCATCCTCCTTTAGTTGATGAGGGAAAAAAATTGATGCTTCTTTCATTGACAACTTAATATCTTCTGAAATTTAACTAATCTCTAGAAATTCTGTAGGAGAATGCAATGGAGCGCAACCATCATAACAAATGCAGTAGATGCAGAACAAGCAGTGGCATTAGGATCTTTAGAAACAACTTTATGAGCTAAGTAAAGACGAGTTAGTAACATCCGTTTAGAAGGAGACTACATGAACTTGGTGAAAGCTATCCATATGGACATCCAACATCTGTGAAATGGTTATTATTTATCTTGTCAGATTTTGATCATCGGAAATGTAGTTATGTTCATAGAGATGCAAATAATCTAGCTGACTTATTGGTTAAATTTGCAAGAACTCAAGCAGTTTCAGTAGATTGGTTTAATAATTGGCCTGCTTGGATCAATACTTTGATTCTTACTGACCAAAACAACGCCCTGATTTCTTAAATTTAAATAAAATTTATAATATCCAATTAATAAATGACATAATGGATTTTCCAAAACTGACTGATGAGTTTCCAGAAAAAGACATAATAGGAGTGTCGCCAGAATGAATTTTAAGTAATTATATTAGTGCTCCAGTGCAATTATTTTTATAAGTTTCTTTGTTTACAAAATTACAAAGAAAATAATAGTAATTATATTATTTGGTTAAATTTTATCAACTATTGATTCAATTTTCACTCACGGATGCACGTAGTTTTACAAAGAGACACTCAAAAAAGCATTTACTTCCTCTGTTTGTCTTCTATAAATAGGAACAATTATGAAAAAAAAGAGATTCATTTTTATAGGACGGGGGAAATAATTTATATGTGCATAAAAATTTATATCGTAAAGGTACTCCAAACATTCTTCACCAACGGTCCTCAAAATGTCAAATTTAGATTATCGGATGTCAAATTTTATCAACTCGATTGATTCAATTTTCACCCAGAGATGCACGTAGTTTTAAAAAGAGAAAATCAAAAAAGCATTTACTTCCTCCGCTTGTCTCTTATAAATAGGCAAAATTACGAAAAGAAAAAGGTTCATTTTTATGGGACGGAGGGAATAATTTATATGTGCATAAAAAATTTATATCGTAAAGGTACTCCTAACATTCTTCGCCAATGGTCGTCAAAATGTCAAAAACGGCCTGCCCACCATAAGTGGGTACAAATCTCAAAGTGTAACTTATGCATCCAAGAAAAACGAATTGATAAACAGACTATGGATTCTTTACTTTATACTCATCATTTTATCATGGTGAAATAATTAGTATCACTTTGTAGAAGTATTATTAACTGCGTAACTTTGTCGTCGATTTCACATTAATACAAAACCAAAATCATTAAGTCATGTGATGATACTTATAATCTATTGAGATGGAAACTCGTTGGTACCAAATTCCTTATCGATCAAGGAAACCTGTCTTGTTAGAATTTATTACACGTGGACTAGATGTTCTGCATTTTCAAAGCATAAAAGTTCTACACAACCTTAACTATGTAAAAGTTGGTACCATGGTAACATAACCTAGGTATTTAGTTCGTTTTACAGAGTTTGATTTAAGGGTAAGATATTTAGACGCCAGAAGAAGAAGTCAATTCTAGAAATCACAAACAAAAACATTTTTTTTGTTAATAGGAAAGATAGTTATATTAATATAATAAAGAAGAAACATAGTTTAAAAGATGAAATGTGGAGGTGTGCTTCCCCATTCACCTAGCTATTACAACATTCTTCCTATTATATTTAGCATCTTCGTCTACCAAACCATTAAGATCTCTCTAACATAAACAAGTTTCCATAACGAGAAGGAGTCATGAGAAATAAGCAGTCATCTAAAATAAAGGAACTAGACCAGCTAATCTGGTAGAATTTTTATTTAAGTATGAGACAACATTCTTTGCATTCCCTCTGATGAAGATCCCGGATAAGTTTAACATCTTTAGACATTTGAAAGCTTCCATCACTGCCATGCTTTCAGCTTTCTCTGCATCACTTGCTAGGCATGAGATTGTTTTACATCCATCGTAGTCCCCCTGAGTCTGATAAGATTGTGCCAACACCATCAGTGTAAGTATTTAAACTAATTGAGGCATCAACATGTACAACCATTGAATCTACATGAATTACTTCTGTAACATCATACATTCCACCTGTCTGGGCAACATGCATTTGTTGACTATTTAAATCCTGAGTTAGAAGAGCACCCAGAGTTTCATTTTCAACTTTACAGGCAAGTCTTGATATACTGATGTGGTTCACTTGTTTTTTTTTTGAAAAACATTGCAACATCTTTATCTCCAGATACACCAAGCAGCTGTATGAATGTAACATATTTGCTCTGAACTATAATTACTAGATAACCATTTCCTAATCCAATCAGTTATTGATATGTTTGTCCCTGAGTCAGACAGGACTAAGTTGCCATGATTAACTGAAGCCCAAACACACCTATCAAAACTAAAATAATGAAGAATGATGTGTTCAACTGTTTCATGCTGGGTGTCATTACACATACTGTAGTAGGTATTCTGGTTAGGATGATAAAATTCTAGCCTACATTTAGATGGAAGAATATCCTCCAAACATTTCCAAGTGAAAATATGAACCTTATGCAAGACTGGAGAGCTCCACAGTTTTTTATAAAGAGATGCAGAGTTACTAATATGATATGCAACATTTGGAAAATCAGTAATAGGCTTATATCCTGATTTGACAGTGAGAGTACCATTCCTAGTATATGGCAAGATTAATCTATCTTGACCTGTCAAGGTAATCCTAGCTCTCATAATTTTCTGACAATTATCAATAGTAAAAAATACTGAACCAGATTAACATTCCAACTATGTGTGTTTTGATTGATGAATTGAGCTACAGAGTAGTTCGGTTTAGGATAAGCTATACGTAATGGAGAAGAAGCATTACAAATCCAGGAATCATTAAAAGCGTTGATTTGTTGACCACTTCTAACTTCCCAAATGGGGTGTTTTTTAATAACATCTAGACCAGTGCATATATAGGTCCAAACCCAAGATGGTTGACTAGTTTTTTCTTTTAATAAATGGAGAGGATGACAAATACTAAAGTATTTACACTTTAAAATAATTGCCCATACATTAGATGAATGAATGAGGTTCCAAGAAGTTTTGGTAAAAAGAGCAACATTCGTATATATTTAAGTTTGTGAAACCCCATACCTCCCTGAGATTTATGAATACAGACTCTTTTCCATCCTCTTAAATACATACCTCCATGCGAACTCTTACCCCCACCAGAGGTTTCTTTGAGTCTTCTCCATTTTCTGGATGGTGGTATCAGGGAGTAAAAAAGAGTTTGTAATATAAGTAGGAGTGAAATTAAGAACATGATTAACTAAAATGGATCTGTCTGATTAATGTGAATTCCTTTCCATTTGGATAATCTATTTTCAAACTAATCAACCAGAGGAGCAGAAGTCTCAACTCTATACCTTCCATGGAAAAGTGGAATACCTAAGTATTTGTCATTGAGGTCCACTTTTTTTACATTAAGTGATTTTATTAGAGACACACATTGATCAGGATGAATATTCTTAATAAAGAAACAAGACGAATTTTGAAAATTAATCACTTCTCCCGAGATTTGATTAAAGTATTTAATCAGAGCCATGAGGTTATCAGCCTCGGTATGAGAAGACTTTGTAAAAATAAGAAAATCGTCGGTAAAACGAAGGTGATTAATGTTAGGAGCTTCTCTCGTAACCTTGATTTCATGGATTAGATGATTAGCTTCAACATTAACCAGATATCTCGAAAAAGATTCCATGCAAAAAATAAATAAGTATATGGAGACAGTGGGTCTCCTTATCGTAAACCTCTTGTAGGTTTAAAGTATCGAAAATGAGAGACGTTAAGCATAACAGAAATAATGGTTGTGCTAATACGTTGGTGGATCAGTTCACACTATTGATTAGCGAAACCAAATCTCTTAAGAAAATTCATAAGAAAGGTCAACTCAACTCCGTCGAATGCCTTCGACATGTCGAGTTTTAATCCCATGATACCTAATCTATCATTTTTCTTTTTCATAGAATGTACCAGTTCATGCACTATAATATTATTGTTCTCAATATTTCTATTTGGAACATATGCAGATTGATATGGACTAGCCAATTTACAGAGCAATGGTTTCATTCTATTAACGAGAATTTTGGAGATAATCTTATAACTAGTATTGCATAGCGAAATTAGCCTAAAATCTTCTAGGGTAGCTGGATTTTGGACCTTGGGAATAAGAGATAGGGAAGTGCAAAAGTTATAGATTGCAGTGTGATTCATTTCCTTAAGCAAGTGTCTAGAGTTAAAGAAACTCTTTACAGTGTTCCACACATCATTCTCTACAATTTCCACGAACAAAAACAATTTACTTCACAAAAATTAACCAGTTCACTCGTAGAAACCATTTTGCAATTTCCAAATTTTTTTTATATTAAATAGAACAGCGATCCTAGACTACTTCTAAATTTTTAGATTTAAGACTATTACAAAGATTCGAACCCGACGAGAGCATGAAAACCACCAGATCACTTTCGTAATTTCTCGAATTAACTTCTATTTTTTCTTTTCTTTTTAGGTCTTTTCCTAACGGGCTAACAAGGACTTGGTAAAAAAGCCAAACGGGCTAAAAAGTAACAAGGGTGTCCATTCACGAAAAACAGACACATCTCTTACCGGCACCGTCTCTTACCTCGGAAATTGGTTCCTAACCCAAAACCTCCCACTGTACTTTCTCGAGAGCCAAAATCTGTTCCAAACCCTAGAATTTTAGATTTCTTCTGCAAATCCCTTTCTTCAATGGGGAATTTCAACCATCTACCCATAGAGATTTTACTCGACATTATAGCTCGCCTTCCAGCTGATTCAATTCTAAACTGCAAATTGGTTTGCAGACCTTGGAGGGATCTGATTTCTCATCATCCATCATTTTATCAGATGTATTTATCTCATCTTAATCACTCCACTGATTCTGGTAAGTTAAGTTTCTTTGTTAGAGGTGATAAACAATTTCACTATTTTGAGTATGATGAGAATAATAAAGAGACACCTATCAATTGTATTAGAAGGATCAACATAAACCCTCAATTTCTTCATTTTGATTATTCCGTTCTTGGTTCGGTTGATGGTTTGATCTATCTTTATAATTAGCGAGATCATACGTCTTGTATTTGTAACCCCGTGACAAGAGAATATGTTATGCTTCCAAAAACTAGTGATGATCAGTATAATAATCTTTGCTATGGGTGTGTTTGTGTTAATCAATATATTCATTTTGGGAGCAGATTTGGTACGATTCTTTAGCTGATGAGTATAAGGTTGTTGAACTGTATAAGCTAAGGAGAGATACTAGTTTTATAAAGGTCGGGGTGTACACTCTTGGCAGTGGCAAGGGGTGGAGAATTGTTGGGAGGTTGGATTATAAAATTTGCAAATTCAGTGCTCATCGTGGTGTGTTTGGAAATGGAGCGCTGCATTGGGTGGACAAAGAAGGAGGAAGGGTGTTAACTTTCGATTTGACTGAGGAGAAGTTTCGTGAACCTCTTTCACCACCTCCTTCGCCATGTCTTGGAGTGATGCCTTTCGGTACTATAGGGCTGTTGGACGGGGTTTTATATTATGTTACGGGACATGATGACGACGATGACGACGGCGAAATCAGTAAAGACAGATGTCTGGACATATGGCTACTTCAAAAGAAGAACGATATCCCTGACATGAAAGAGCAGGTGGAAAACGAGACATTGGGTTGGAGTAAAGAGTTTAGTCTTCTCGAAAGGGAACCATTAGCCTTTACCGAGAGAGGCAGTGTTTTATGTTACAATTATCACTCTCTCGATATTTATGACCCCGTATCTTCAACCTCGAAAGAGCTTGTGAAATCTGAATCTTTTGATCGAATATATCCTCATCAGATCACCTTAGTTTCGCTGAAAGAATTAGGGGAAGAAAATGTAAAAAAGTTCGAGTTAGCTGAAATTGAGGAGACAGAAAACGGTGGTCTGTCGACAATCTAGCTAGCAAGATGAGATCCCTGGATACATTTATCAACTGGTAATCTTTGCTGAACTTTTAAAAATGATATTAGCTATACCTACACGGGTTTAACTTGAGATTGCATAATCATTTTGACATTATTTTGGTGGGTATCATGTATGTCATCAGTCCAAACGTTATGGCAGTTTTTTATTTTGTCTTAAATAAGCTATATTGCTTTATTGATGTGCGTTTTGTTGCCTACTTGATCTAATTGAATTGGAAAATATGATGCATGCTACAGTAACATGTTTCTTTATTATACATTAGAGTCAAATAAGTATATGGAAGCCAGATTGTGGAAAGTGAGATATTTGCCAGCAGTACGAGGGAGTCTATTTTGTTCTTACTTCTTAGCATAATCAATAGATAGTTTAGGAATCCAAATTTGAACTTCCTCATATTATGTTAAGGTGCAATTACCTTCATATCATATATATGCAAGTCTGAATAGGAAACAACACTAAAGTTTGTCACCATTTGTCAGTAAATTTTATAAGAACAATAGTATCAAGTAGGCAGAATTATCTTTGATAGCAATCATGCTTTACATTTCAACTCCGTCGTTAACTACAACCAAGCTAATTGGTTTTCTTCAAACAATGCTACTTTTACAACTGCATTGAAAAGCTCCATTTTGGGGTAACTTGCATAGTACTACTACAGGAGTGCAGGGCCATAATTCTGTTGGCAGTGGCAATTTTTTCAGCTTCTGACTAATTGATGGCTTTCCTTAGAATTGTAGGTATCCACACCAATCCTGCCTGCATCATCAGTTGTATTAATCTTGTACTGTTGAACGCTGGGTCAGTTAGATTCTAATTTGCATTTTCTTCTTAACTGGATATGTCATCGAGTCTGACAACAATGGCATCAGTATATATTTTTTCTCTTGTTCATCTTAAGAATGGTATCATGTTATTCTGAAGGAGATACATGAAGATTGGTAACTCGAACATTGACATTATCTGCAAACTAGCTGTTGCATTTGTTTCTTCCAAAAATACTGCTTATACTAGTTTCTCCAAAAAAGTCCTGGAATTATGTAAAGGTCAAATGTGTTTGAGTTATGTTTCCATTTTTGTGTGGTATCCTTTATTTTTGTTTATGCTAGCTTTTGTTTCTCAACATAGCAGCTGTAGTCATATTTCTTAAGTAGGGCAAAACTGCGTCACACAATTCTTCTAATTCTATTGAACTATTGTCATAATATTTCTATTTTCTACTATTGGAGCAATTTTAGGAAGATATTCCCTTGTAAAGTACCTAAAATGTCCTCTCTGTGATGAAGCAGTAGAAACTCTTGTTCCTGTATGAACTCATTGTCTCTATGCAAATACTGTATGGTTCGAAGCCAATTGTACTCATTAGCAATCTCCTCATCACTATCAATCTCTTATAACATGCATGGTTATTCAGTAGGTACACTGGCCATTTTTCATGTTAATACCGCAGGTTCTCAGCAGCAATCATTTTGCTGTGATAGAAATAACACTCATAGTCATATCATTTGGATTCCACCTCCACATAGCTGCCTCAAACTTAATGCAGATGTTTCATACTTCCTTAAATGCTAATGTTACAGGCATGGTCTAATTTTACAAATTTGCGCAGGAGATCACTTAGCAAAACTGGAAGGCTCAACAAGGACCAGGGATTCTAAACAAACTGAAGTTCTATTTTTTTGCGCAAAGCTGTGGAATGGACCTTCCATGTAAATCTATGACTTATACACATGGGAGGACTTCGAGTCTTTTAAAGAATGCAGAACCTTATTTAGCTCTATTTTGGGTCTTTAAATAGTTGTTTATCAAAGGCAAGCGAAGTCAAATCGCTGATTGCATTTCTAAGAATAGTTTTTAGTGGAAGTAGAGGAAAGAAGAAATTGAATCACTCAATTAGATAGCTGATAACTCCTGCAGTAGCCTTGTTAAGTTTTCCCCACCGGCAACTCATTTATACACAGCATGTAGAACATGTCGCTATATGGTACAAGTTAGAAGGACCACGGTGTGGACTCAACCAGAAGAAAAAAAAGATAGAGAATCACTAAACCAGGTCTAAACGGACCTACTAATCAATTTTTTTCTAATTTTTCTGCCGAAACCATACGAGAAGTGGTTTCAAATCGCCGATGAAAAAGACGTAATCACACAACTGATAACTAAATTTACCTAGTTGAGCATTTGTGTTGTAAGTGGATTTTTAAACACGCATTGTACAAGGGGGTCACAGGACAACAACAAATATAGGGCATGAGTTGTCCTAATCTTTGCTGAGTAGAAAAGAATGTCATAATGAAATTGAGGGGAAAGGTAGTGCATCTAGGTGGCCTATATACTTATTCTAATTTCTACTCTGTAACTCTGTACAATTACTATCATTTTTGTTATGCACAAGGTATAATGGGGTTCAAAATTAAATGAAGCATGTCATAATCATCTGATGCCATCTGTAGGTCCTTTTGTAGTAAATACCCACTGGGCATCGTAGGGAATTTGGATATATACCCATAAATGAGTAGAGTTCAAGGTTTAATTGGGGCCCGAAAAATAATTGGGTCCCTAGCTACAGGACAAAATAGGTCATGAAATAGTAATTTGGAGTTATTCTTTATCCCCATTTTTTTAAATGGCTAAACTATCCCTAATCATTAATGTTAAATAGTGATTAAGTTAAGTTAATTAATTGGTAATGATTTAGTTAGATTAATCAGATTTTAGGATTAAATTTTGTTATATGAAAAATTGTGTTTTGGGAGAGGATAAAAAAGTGAGTTTTGGGGGAAACTTTAGGATTATTTGAAATGAAGATTCTATTGCTCAAAATGAAGGAACCAATACTCAAAATGAAGAACCCGAAGCTCAATACAATCAGGTAAACTTCCTTTGCTCTTCAAATTGTCCGAATGGTGCTTCAAGTGGTCGATTGATGGTTAACATGGAACTACTCAGAGCGAGAGTCGGTAGGTCGAGAGGCTAATAAACTAACGACCATAATGAATCGGCAGTGCATTCCCATAGAAACAAACGACTCCAATCTTCAGTTATGAGAAATCGTCGATCAAGTTTGAAAACATTGACGACTCCAATCTGCATTTATGAAAAATCGTTAATCAAGTATGAAAAGAATGACGATTCCATCTTTTGGGTCATCTAGAATCGTTAACTAAATCTATTTAGAACCCAACGATTAAAAAGCCTTTTACCCTCCGATAGATAACGACCCTTAAGTCAAAATGACGACTCATTTATCTAATACCAACTCAAAACACAATAGTGCTTCAAAAGTTTGGTAGTCAATAATTTAAAACCTACATAATCTAAAGCACGTATCGGATTCTCCAAAGTTATTTGTCTACAAATGCACAGCCAACTCGATGTCTTTTTAATAGGTTTCGTTCAAACTAGTTAAACGGGACCTCCCTTTTCATTACTCTGACAATTCCTTATTGGCTTGTTCCTTCGAGTTATTATAATCCATGTATGGGTGGTAGAACATTGGGGGAGGAGAGTGCTGGATTAAGATGATGAAGAGCAACGTTGGAGCCAAACATTTTTTAGAATCGTTAACTTTTAAGAAGGGGTAAGTTGACGACTCTTTAGGAGATTGCTGGAGTAAGTTGACGATCCTTTCAATTTTTCCGACGGAGAAGGCTTTTTTTCTTTTTTTTTTTCTAAATAGAGTGGTTAACTTTTAAAAATGGGTCGTTTGTAAAGAATCGTCATATATTTCTATATTACGGTAACGACTCTAATCTAAAACAAAAAAATGAAAAACCAGAATTTGGATCGTTATCTCCCTCCTCATATACGCTAACGATTTTTCATAGTTTCTACGTGCATATAAAAATCGTTAGGTTTCAAGATTCTCAGACTGACGATCCTTTATCTGTAACTGATTTTTATCTTTTTTTGCGTCGTTAATGGAAGAGAAGATAATCGAGAGAGAGGGAGAGGGGAGAAAAGGAGACTCGGTTCTTTTTTGTTTAAAGATGGAAATGAAATGGACGCTTAGGATTAAGGGTGAATAGAATTTTAAGATTTATCATTAACGAAGGATAGAATAGTATTTTCACAACATTTTGGAACCCTTAAAATAAGTAGAGTGTATATAAATTTGGCGAGGCCCCCAATTATTTTTGGGGGCCCCAATTAAGCTTTGGTAGAGTTGTACATGATGATCTAAAGCCTTCATCACAGAACTTCCATGCCCATTTTTAATTCAACTAACACTATTATTATAGAAAGGACTCCATATTTCAAGAAAAATAAGTAAAAGACTCCACCAGTCCAACACTCCAGCCAGTTTACTCTTTACTGGAGCAACTACCCTCACATACAGAGGCTGACTTATATTTCAAGAAAAATAAGTAAAAGACTCCACCAGTCCAACACTCCAGCCAGACTCCACCAGTTCAACACTCCAAATTTTATGGCAGTTTTTTGTTTTGTCTTAGTTAAGCTATATTGCTTTGTCAATGTGTGTTTTGTTGCCCACTTGATCTGATTGCAATTGGAAAATATGATGCATACTACAGTATATGGAAGCCAGCTTCGGAAAGTGAGATCTTTGCCAGCAGTACCAGAATAAGATAAGGGCCAATTACAGAATGGTCATACTTTTTGTAATTCGGTCACAAAAGGATTATAGTTTTGTAATTCATTTACAGAATGGTCTTTTACCATTCGATTTAACACTTTTTGAATAAAACGGTGTTATCTTTTGTGAAAATACCCTCCCTCAAAATACCCTTCCTAGTTAACTAATTGGTTGAAGTGGTGGTGATGAAGCGGTAGTGATGGTGGTGGAAGCTTAACAATCTCTGTTAAATCCCGAAAGGGAATCGGTGAACCCTTTGAGTGAATGCGGTGTAACAATCCTGAATGCGGTGTAACGAACCTGAATGCGGTTTTACGATCCTGACGATATGTAAACGGCACCACCACCATCTACAAATAGCACCACCGTCAAAAAAGTTATAATGATAGCAAAAGTTAAAATTGTGTATGAAGGAATATATATGAAGGACACATAGGTAATTTCATTAACATATTTAACTATGAGTCACCACTTAACTCTCTTTTTAACAGAAGTATGATCATTTTGTCAATAGTTTGTAACAGTACGATGCTTTTGTGAATCGGGTCCTAGTACTAGGACTGTTTTGTACATTTTCCATAAGATAATTTTGGAATCCAAATTTTGAACTATAAGAACACTAGAATCAAGTAGGCAGAGTTGTGCTTGATAGCAATCATGAGTTACATTTCAACTCTGTCGTTAACTACAACCAAGCTAATTGTTTTTCTTCAAACAATGCTACATTCCCATCTGCATTGGGAAGCTCCATTTTGAGGTATCTTGCATAGTACTACTTCTGAAATGCAGGACAATAATTCTGTTGGTTGCGGCAATTTCATCAGCTTCTGACCAATTGATGGGTTTTCTTAGAATGGTAGTTATCCACACCATTCTTGCCTGCATCCTCAGATGTATTAATCTTGTACCGTTTAAAGCTGGTTCAGTCAGATTCTAATTTGCATTTTCTTCTTAACACAAGAGTTACTGGAGATGTTCGTCAAAATATACAGTTTCTCTTGTTCATCTTAAGGATGTATCATCCAATTCTGAAGGAGATACATGAAGATTGGTAACTCGGATATTGACATATTCTGCAAACAATCTCTAACCTGTAAAATCGGCACTAGGTCTGTTGCATTTGTTTCATCCGAAAATACTGCTTATATGAATTTTACAGTTTTTACTAGTTCCTCAAAAAAGTCATGGAATTGTATAAAGGTCAAATATGTTCGACTTCTGTTTCTGTTTTTCTGTAGCATCCTATATTTTTGTCCATTTCTCAACATATCAGCTGTAGTCATATTTGTCGAGTAATGCAAAACTGCATCGCACAGTTCTTCTATTTATATGGAACTATTTTGTTTTCTACTACTGGAGCAATTTTAGGAAGATATTCATTTATAAAGTAGCCAAAATGTCATGTCTGTGCTGTATTGTTCAAAGCCAATTGTACTCTTTACTAGCATGGCTATTCAGTAGGTACACTGGCCATTTTTCATGTTAACACTGCATGTTCTCAGCAGCAATCATTTTGGTGTGATAGAAATAACACCCAATAGTCATATCATTCGGATTCCACCTCCACATAACTGTCTCAAACTTCGCAGGTGTTTCATACTTTCTTAAATGCTAATGTTACAGGCATGGTCTAATTTTACAAAATTGTGCAGGAGATCGCTTAGCAAATCTTGAAGTCTCAACAAGGACCAGGGATCTGAAACAGACTGAAGTTATAATTTTGCGTAAAGATGTGGAATGGGCCTATCATGTAAATCCATGACTTTCTACACACGGGAGGACTTAAATCTTTTAAAGAATGTAGAACCTTATTTAGCTATATTTTGGGTCTTGAAATAGTTGTTTGTCAAAAGGCAAGCGGAGTCAAATAGCTGATTGCATTGCTAAGAATTGTTTTTAGTGAAAATAGATGAAAGAAGAAAATGGATCACTGTACTAGATTGCTGTGTTTTGCACTCGAAATTACCATTTCCTTTTGCCCAAACGGTTTCAGATCTCAGTAATTTAGTACATAAACTAAATAAGTCTGATCCTTTCTATGTCCGCAATTTCGTTTTACTTGTTGTAGGAGACTTACCGAACTTGACAACAAAAAATTATCGTCACCACTGGATCCAATGGTTGGTTGGTAACCTGGCAACTCCTGCAGTAGCCTTGTTAAGTTTTCCCCACCTGCAACTCATTCATACACACAGCATGTAGAACATGTCACTATATGGTGCAAGTTAGGACCACGGAGAAAAAAAGATTAAAATAGGTTCCCGGTTTCCAGTTGCGAATTACTAATCCAGGTCTAAACCCTTTAAGAGCATCCACAATGGACGACTAAATCCAAATTTTTGGTCCAGAAACGTGACGCAGTCAAACGGATTATAGATCAAAAACCAGACTAAACCCAAATATCAGTCTATATTTGGTCTGGAAGACGGACCAAAACCAAATTTGGTCGAGCGAAGCTATAAAACTACGTTTATTAATAAGCGAACATATAACTTACGTTTCACATGAAGCGGATGTATATTTCTCGTCCCATGGTGAGGCGTCTATATAATGTACGCTTCAACCAGGCGTGAGTAAAATGTACGCCCGACCAGGCGTGAGTAAAATGTGCGCCTGATGACAGGCGGTCATAAAGTGCTCGCCCCATTAAGACGAACGTATTATATACGCCCCATCCAAGAAACTGAATTTCTCTCCGGCATTCTATCAAACAAACTACGTGCAGAACTTAAATCATCACACTTGATAAACCCATGCATCAAACTAGTCCAAGTAGCAACATCTTTACTTTTCATCTCGTCAAAAACCATTTGAGCTACTTTGATTTTCCCATTCCTTGAATATATATCAATCAAAGCATTTCAAACAATCGATCCTGAAGCCATCAATTCATGTCTATAAATCATACCGTGTACCGCTTTTCCATGCCCAAGATTTTCACTCCGACCACATGCTGTAAGAGCCCCAACAACAGAAAAACTATCTGATTTTAATCCTAAAGAACTCAATTTTGAAAAAACCAATAGAGCCTCGAATGGACGATCAGTATTTAAATGACGAGATATAAGACAAGTCCAAGAAACTTTATCTGGGTTTTGAATATGATTCAAAACATTGTAAGCTTCAATGGGTTTGTTAAATTTCGTGTAGGTATTGAAGATTTTGCAAGATAAATTCGATGGTGGAGTCCTTGTGTTAAAGTTTGTGCATGGATTTGCTTAAGCTGTTCTAAGTTTCTACATGTCTGTAGTAGAAAATGGCAGTAACTTCTCAGGCGTGTATATGAGCCACCGCCCCATCCGGCGTGAGTAGTATCTCCGTCCCTTGTACCCGCGTGGATTATATGTACGTCCCATACCAGACGTATATTTGTTCACCGCCCCCACAACAAGCGTAATGTATATGTACGCCTCTTTAGGACGAACTTTATAACTTCGTTCCACAACAAACGAAGGCTATATATCCGCTCGACTAAATATACTCCAGTACCGTAGCGTGGCACCACGGACTAAACCCAAAATTTAGTCTTTTTTTGTTGTCTTTAGTTTTTGGTTTTGATCGCACCACTGCAGTTACTCTAAGAGCAACTGCAGTGGACGACTAAACCCAAATTTGGTGTCGAGTGGGCTGGCGTAGTGGGACGGACCATCGATCAAAATTTGATCAAAGAGTAAAACTAGGACCAAATTTGGTCGGCGATTATGACCAAATCCAAATATAGTCGGGCGTTTATATAATGTCCGCCTACCAGACGGGCGTTGGTATAATGTCCGCCTGTAGCCGCGCGTTCGTAAAGTTAACGCCTGATGCAGGGCGTTGGTATAATGTCCGCCTGGATGGGGCGTTGGTATAATGTCCGCCTGAATGGGGCGTTGGTATAATGTCCGCCTGGCATGGAGCGTTGGTATAATGTCCGCCTGGATGGGGCGTACGTAAAGTTAACGCCCGACACCCAGGCGTTGATATAGTCATATACTGTTGTTCACAAAGTTTTGAAAACTTTGCTTGGGGCGTTGTCTTTATCAACGCCCCATTTTTTTTTTTTTTTGAATTGTCAGCGAACGTATAATCTCCGTCCCACACACCAGGCGTTGCTATAGTTCACGCCCCATACAGGCGTTATCTTTATCAACGCCCCATGCCAGGCGTAATCTTTATCTACGCTGGACGATGAAGCGGACTTTATATCAACGCGCGACCAAATTTACTCGTCACCCGCTACGCCACAGGACGGACTAAACCCAAATTTGATCTTTTTTTTTTAGTCTTTGGTCTTTAGTTATGCTCGCACCACTGTGGACGCTCTAAGAGCTTCCATAAGACCATAACAAGATCACCATTTACCCCTCATATAATCAATTCTTTTGAATTCTTTTTAAACCTATTAACGGAAATTCTAAATTTTCTCCGGGAGGAACCATACAAGAGGTGGCTTCAAATTAGCAGTGGAAAAGACGTAATCACGCAACTGATAACTTAATTTACCTAGTTGGGCGTTTGAGTTTTTTTCCTTCCGAGTATATTAATTTGGGAATTGGGAAGTGGATTTAGACACGCATTGCATAAGGGTCATAAGACAACAACAAATATAGGGCATGCATTGTCCTAATCTTTGCGGACTACAAAAGAATGTCATCTTTGAGCGGAAGTTATACACTCACCATGTACCACAAGAGAGAAACGGGTGATCGCCTTAGAGCAAGTCTTATGGTGGAATTCAACCCATTCCAAGTGTGGAAAAATCATGGAATGTCAAGTCTAATGGCTTTCAAGTTGGGGTTTTCTACAGAAAATCCAAGTAAGGTTCCAACGTTTCGTGGAAGGGTTCGTGGAATCCATCTGAATGCCAATAAGAATAGCGTTAAACGCTATTAAGAATAGCGTGTTTTTTTTATCCACAGATTTAGGATGAGTTGTTGAAATCTAACGGATGAGAAAAAAATGCTATTCTTAATAGCGTTTTTTTAGCGCTATTAAGAATAGCGTTTTCACTATTCCACCAATACACTTGCACTTCCATCCACGGTTCCAAATGCTGAGGTGGCGTGGAAGATGGAAGATGGAACTCTTCCACCATAAAACTTGCTCTTATAAATGGACAGGGGTTGGTTAAGTGTGAGTCCCACCCCCTCTCTCACAGTCTCACTCATCAGGATGGCCTTTGAGTTGCAGAAGGGTATGTTGGGAATATTTGAAAACTGGTCTTGTGTAAACCGCACGTGGATGGATTAGGGGATAAATTTTCTGGTCCAAAAAACATGTTTTTGGACCAGAGGATAAATCAATTCTGGGAGTGGACTAGACAGTAACCGATTCCCTCATTCCTGGACTAACCAGTAATTCCTAGTTTTATTATTAGGTAGGGAATTTGGATATATACCCATAAATGAGTAGAGTTCAAGGCTTAATTGGGGGCCCCGAAAAATAATTGGGGTCCCTAGATACAGAACAAAATAGGTCATGAAATAGTAATTTGGAGTTATTCCTTATCTCCATTTTTTAAATGACTAAACTACCCCTAATCATTAGTGCTAAATAATGATTAAGTTAAGTTAATTAATTGGTAATGATTTAGTTAGATTAAAATCATATTTTAGGATTAAATTTTGTTATATGAAAATCTGTGTTTCTGGAGAGGATAAAAAAGTGAGTTTTGGGGGAAACTTTAGGATTATTTGAAATGAAGATTCTATTGCTCAAAATGAAGGAACCAATACTCAAAATGAAGAACCCGAAGCTCAAAACAATCAAGTAAACTTTCTATGCTCTTCAAATTGTCCGAATGGTGCTCCAAGTGGTCGATTGATGGTTAACATGGAACTACTCAGAGCGAGAGTCGGTAGGTCGAGAGGCTAATAAACTAACGACCATAATGAATCGGCAGTGCATTCCCATAGAAACAAACGACTCCAATCTTCAGTTATGAGAAATCGTCGATCAAGTTTGAAAACATTGACGACTTCAATCTGCATTTATGAAAAATCGTTAATCAAGTTTGAAAAGAATGACGATTCCATCTTTTGGATCATCTAGAATCTTTAACTAAATCTATTTAGAATCCAACGACTAAAAAACCTTTTACCCTCCGATAGATAACGACCCTTAAGTCAAAATGACGACTCATTTATCTAATACCAACTCAAAACACAATAGTTCTTCAAAAGTTTGGTAGTCAATAATTTAAAACCTACATAATCTAAAGCACGTATCGGATTCTCCAAAGTTATTTGTCTACAAATGCACAACCAACTCGATGTCTTTTTAATAGGTTTCGTTCAAACTAGTTAAACGGGACCTCCCTTTTCAGTAGCAAGTTCGGTTAGTAGAAGTTTTTAAAAAATCTAGTTTTGTAACCGAACTTTCTGAAACAAGGAACATGGAGAACACTTCGGCTAATACAATTTCTTTTTTCTTTGTAACCGAACTTTTGTGTATAATACCAAATGCAGAGTTCGGTTAGTTCGCAAAAAAAATTCGTTAACCGAACTCTTCTCGGTAAACCCATATGCTTAGTTCGGTTAGGTCGCAAATATTTTTTCCTTAACCGAACTCGTTTCTGTAAACCCATATGTTTAGTTCGGTTAGCTCGAAAAAAGTTTTTCCCAACCGAACTTTTCTATTCATGTAGTTAGACTACTTTTGATTTAATTTTTTTTTTCTCTTAAACGAAGCAAACACAAAACATAAAAGAATTTGAAATTTTTTTGGAAAATTAAACAAAAAAAACTTTGAAAAAAATTATTTTTTTAAAAGTTGGAAAATAAAATAAAAATATATTTATTTATTTATTTAAAGGGTAACTTAGTCATTTACAACTTTAGGACGCCCCTTATAACTGTAGGGTAGATGGAGTAAGTAAACCATACTCCCCTCAAAAAAGCCATGGTCCCCAAAAAATCGTTCCTTATCTTATAGTTTAGTTGTTTTATCTGTCTTTGGTTTCATCGCTTGTTGTTTTGTCTGGGTCAATAATACTGTTTATCCCAGTGAATTTTACGTGCCCACTGGGCCAGAAGCTTCTCAAGCGCAAGCATTCACCTATACTATGAACGATTTTTTGGGGACCGTGATTTTTTTGGGGGACCATGGTTCTATTTTTAGTAAGACATTTAGAAGTAAATCTAGGTCACCCCTTATCTATATATTTATATTAATACCTAAACTAACCTCCTGATTAATTTTGGGTAATGATTAGTGAAATGATTAAGCTAAAGAAGTAGAATTATTGAGAGAGTAAAGTTAGAGAAGATGAAGAAGAAAAACATGGAAAATAAAAAAAAATTGAGTTCACTAATCTTGAGTATTCAAGTGATGATTCAAGTAATGATAGCACATCTGAATCTTCATCTCCTTCCTCTCCTAGAGTATTTGTTAATCTTCACAATGATCCGGATATGAGTTATTTCTTAGATGGTGATTGTATTCTTTCCCAAACTCAATCTCAAAATGAAAACGATGGATTTTACCAACCACAGCCGGAGGAAGAGCATTTGGGTTATCAGGTATGCTTCAAACTTATATAATGTTGGTTTAATTGTTCCATACTTTCAAAAAAATGAAATTTTTTATGTAGATTTTGGCCAGTTCGGTTACCATATGTCAATAACATGTAACCGAACACACCTGAAAGTGTAGTTCGGTTACGTTTTCCAAACACGCAGGTTACCGAACTCGCTCGTTAATGGAGGTTTTGGTCGTACAGTGTAATGTTCGGTTTGCCCGCAATGCAGCCGAACTTTAGGGTCTAGAAGTTTGGTTGCTTTGCAAACAATAACTAAGCGAACTTTACGTGAAAATAAAATTTTACCAACTGTACATAGTTCGGTTGGTACGCAAAGTTCATACCAACCAACTATCCAACCGAACTTTACGATAAAAAAAATTATTCCAAGTGTAAGAAGTTCGGTTGGTTCGCAAACTTTTATCCAAAAGCGTATCTAACCGAACTCACCGATAAAAAAAAACAACCAAAGTTACAGTGCTATATTCGGTTACCTAACATAAAATGGTAGGTAACCGAACTTTGAACTTAACAATTTATTTGGGTACATCTTGTGTGTTCGGTTACATATCAAATTGCTCTACCAACCGAACTTAAAGTTCGGTGATATCCTTATTTTGCGAAGGAACCGAACTTATGGACTTGTGTTGTTCTAATACAAGGAGTTTGGTTAAAAGTATTTTTTGCGAATCAACCGGACTCTGAGTTCGGTTAAGAAAAAATTAATTCGTGATAACCAAACTTTTTGCGACGTAACCGAACTAAAAGTTCGGCTGAGACTTTTTTTTTGCGACGTAATCGAACTTTTCTCTGAAAAAAGAAAAACCTCCATTAAACCTCTCTGCAACTTCCATTTTCAACTTATTTTGATGATTACTTCTCATTTATTCAACAAAAAATGAATGACAAGTAATGGGTTTGTGAGAATATCTTTGTTAATGTTAGCTATATATATAGAGGTGGTGGTGGTAATCAGAGGTGGTGGTGGTAATCGGCGGTGGTGGTGGGATGAGGTGGTGGTGGTAATCGGTGGTTGGTGGTGGTGATAATCGAAGGTGGTGGCGGTGGTAATCGGTGGTGGTGGGAGAAGGTGGTGGTTATATATATACATAGGTGATTATTAGGTTGGTTTTAAATTAAATTAGGTTAAGGGTAGGTTAGTCATTTGAACACTTTAGGACACCCCATATAACTATAGGTAAGGCGACCTAATAAAACCATGGTCCCTTCAAAAAAACCATGGTCCCTAAAAAATCATTCTTTGTTATAGGGCCTATGGCCCATGGATGTGCGGTCCATTAGACCTCTAGGGTTTTCCCTTCTGCTTGTATAAATAGAACACTAAACCTATGTAATGGGATTCCATTTCTGGTTAATGAAAAGTTCTTCTTTCTTTTATCTCTCTATTATTCTTACTCCAAAACGTTATCTCGCACGAGCTCTTCCTGAAGCAAGATTTTCATTTTTTAGATTGCACAAGTATTTGAACGGATCAACGGAATGTCATCCTCGGAAGAGATTGAGTGCCTAGCTGATAGTGGCACCACACACACTATTTTAAGAAATAGACAATTATTTGTTGACTTAATTCCTTATAAATCCTCTGTGACTACGATGATTGGATCATCACAAGTGATAATTGGGCGAGGTAATGCTCAATTTTTGTTTCCAAATGGCACAAAGATTAAAGTCACAGAAGCTCCATATGCACCAAGAGATAACCGTACCTTGTTGAGCTTCAAAGATATCCGTGCAAATGGTTATCGCTTGGAAACTCACTGTGAAAATGGAATTGAATATACAAATATTATCTCTAATACATGTGGAAAAAAACGCATTTTAGAGAAATTAATGAGTCACTCTAGTGGTTTGTACACTACTACTATTCGGATTATCGAATCACATGTTGTTACCAACGATAAACTGTTGAATGATGACTTATACAAGCTTAGGCACGACCACTTGGGGCCCCCAGGTCGTGATATGATGATCCGTGTTTTAAAGAACTCACACGGACATCCTTTCTTTCGAGTGAAAAGTAAAATGATACAAAAGACAGTTACAATGCAAAGTAACACCGTCTTCCAACCACTGACATCTACAACAAATGATATGCAACCTATCTCTCATTCTACTTCATGGACTTTGTCAAAAGCACACCACTCATTTTGCAAAGTTTGTTCTTTAGCAAAGACAGGAGCGAGACCATCCTATGCTAAAGATACAAAACAAAACATTCCATTCTTACAAAGAATACAAGGTGATATTTGTGGACCTATACATCCAGAGTGCGGACCATTCAGGTATTTTATGGTTCTGGTAGATGTTTCGACCCGTTGGTCACACGTTGCATTACTGTCCACAAGAAATGCTGCCTTTGCAAAGCTCCTAGCACAAATTATACGTCCGAGGGCTCACCACCCCGATTATCCAATCAAGTTTATCAGACTTGATAATGCTGGAAAATTTACATTTAAAGCATTTGATGATTTCTGTATGTCTATCAGAATTGACGTAGAGCATCCTGTACCCCACGTACACACTCAAAATGGTCTTGCCGAAGCTACCATCAAATGGTCTCGCCGAAGCTAACATCAAAACGTTACTGCCTAGGGGTACGCCATATTGCATGCATCATTACTTATTCGCTTTAGACCCACTGCTAGCCAACCATTTTATGCGTACCAGTTGGTAACTGGATATGAGCCTGAGATTTCATATTTATGCATTTTTGGTTGTGATGTATATGTGCCTATTACTCCCCCACATCGTACTAAGATGGGTCCCCAAAGACGCTTAAGTATTTATGTTGGATATGAATCCCCAACAATTATCCGCTATTTGGAACCTTTGACAGACGATCTCTTTACCGCTAGATTTGCGGATTGTCACTTTGATGAGACAACCTTCCCGTCGTTAGGGGGGGGAGGCATGGAAAAGGATTTCCTAAGGGAACGATGGGAATTGTCGTGGTGTGTCCCACCTTGCCTCATCTTGATCCACGCACCTCACAATGTGAAAGTGAAGTGCAAAGAATTATTGATCTTCAGAATGTGGCAAACTCAATGCCTGATGCATTCACTGATATTGCTAAAGTGACGAGATCACACATACCAACTGCAAACGTGCCTGCAAGGTTAGAAATCCCTAATATGGGAAAAGGCACCTTATATAGAAGTGTCAAACCTACACTTGGTGGAAGTGTAGCTGAGGTCGTGGCCCCCCAAAGGAAGAGGGGAAGACCACCTGGTTCGATGGATACTCACCCAAGGAAGAAATGAGTGAGTAAGGCACAATCTGATTATAGTTATGTCCATGAATCAATACTGGAGAACGCTCCGATGTTTGAAATGATTCCAGAGAACAAAGAAATCTCTATGGATTATGAGAGTGCATACGTGTTGATGGAAAGATCCTTCATGCAGATTGATGATGCATTTGCATACACCGTTGGTCAAGAGATCATTGAGCACGATGACATCGAACCACGCTCTATTGCAGAATGTCAAAAATGAGCAGACTGGCCTAAATGAGAAGTTGCAATTCAGGAAGAATTAAATTCACTGGCAAAGAGACGGGTATTTGGTGTGGTAGTGCTAACCCCACTAGGCGTAAAGCCCGTAGGACATAAATGGGTATATGTCAGAAACCGTAACGAGAAGAATGAAGTCTTGAGGTATAAGGCTCGTCTTGTGGCGCAAGGTTTCTCACAACGCTCTAGAATTGATTATGAGGAAACATACTCTCCCGTAATGGACGTCATAACGTTCCGCTACTTAGTTAGCTTGGTAGTTTCAGAAGGACTTGAAATGCAGCTTATGGATGTGGTTACAACATATCTCTATAGGGATCTAGATTCAGATATATACATGAAAGCGCCTGATGGCCTTCCATTGCCCGAATCAAGTAACTCTAAACCACGGAGTGCGTTTTCAATTAAGTTGAAACGCTCACTTTACGGATTATAGCAATCCGGGTGGATGTGGTATACCCGTCTAAGTGATTATTTGATTGGGAAGGGATATACAAATAATGAGTTATGATCCTGCGTATTTATAAAGAAAACGAGTTCCGGATTTGCAATTATAGTCGTTTATGTTGATGATATGAGCATAATAGGTACTCTTGATGAAATAAGAGAAACCGCAAGCTACTTGAAATCTGAATTTGAGATGAAAGATCTTGGGAAAACTCGGTTTTGTCTAGGACTTGAGATAGAACACCGAGCCTGTGGAATACTAATCCACCATTCTGCATATGTCCATAAGATACTCAGGAAATTCAATATGGACAAGGTGCATCCTGCAAGCACTCCATGATTGGTCGAAGTTTAGATGTACAAAAGGATCCATTTCTTCCAAAGGAAGATGGAGAAGAGGTATTGAGAGATGAAATTCCCTACCTAAGTGCAATAGGCGCGTTATTGTACTTAGCACAATGTACTCGACCTGATATATTATTCTCAGTAAACTTGTTAGCTAGATATAGCTCAACGCTAACACAGCGTCATTGGAATGGTATAAAGAATGTATTCAGATACCTTAAAGGAACCATTGACATGGGTCTATTTTATCCCTATGAGGACGAAAGGAGGATTGCTAAATCAACCCCCTACACTGAAACCCCAAATAATGTTTTGGTTGCTGATGCTGGTACCTATCTGACCCACATAAAGCTCGATCCCAAACTTGTTATGTATTCACCATAAGGAACACAGCGATATCCTGGAGATCGACCAAGCAAACTCTTGTAGCTACCTCCACGAACCACTCAGAGATCATTGCCCTACATGAAGCGGTTCGTGAGTGTATATGGTTAAGGTCTATCATTACACATATTCAAGGGACGAGTGGTTTGAATTCCACCACTGAAGAGCCAACATGCATTTATGAAGATAATGCAGCTTGTATCGAACAGATGAAGCAAGGATATATCACGGGTGATAATACTAAACATATTTCACCAAAGTTTTTTTACAATCAGCAACAACAGTGCCTCTTAAACATTCAAGTCAACAAAGTACCGTCCGATTTATTTACTAAGTCACTTCCTAAGTCCTTATTTGAAAAACACGTAAAGAGTATTGGACTAAGGAAATTGTCCGAACTCCCTTGATTGCAATCAGGGGGAGATGACGACATCAGGGGGAGCGAGTGTTTGTTGAACTCTTTTTCCCTTCACCGAGTTTTATTTTGTCCCAATGGGTTTTGTTACTCGGCAAGGTTTTTAATGAGACAACAACAACACTAGGTTTATGACTCTCCGATTGAAACTATCTTTTTCCCACAGGGTTTTTATATTTTAGGTTTTTCTGAAGAGAAGTGGCCAGTTTTATCAACACGTTGTACTCTTTTCCCTTCGTCAAGGTTTTGTCCCATTGAATTTTCCTTGTCAAGGTTTTAATGAGGCAACACATTTGAAATTCCGCTTTTGAACCGCACAAGGGGGAGTGTTATAGGGCTTATGATCCCGTGGATGTGCGGTCCATTAGACCACTAAAAGTTTTCCTTCTACTTGTATAAATAAAACGCTAAACTTATGTAATGGGGTAAAAGCTGTTCTCTTTTTTCTCTCTATTATTCTTACCCCAAAATTCTTTATTATTTAGTCCACCGGGTCCGTGAATTTAGCCCTCTAACTAAAAGAAGTTTAGTCCACCACCTAAGCCTTTATCTCACTTTCCAATCAATTGCTACGTTTACAGAGGGAGACTCCAGTTGAGAGAAAAGAAGAAGTCGAGAGAAACAGGTAAAGGAAGTGGCGAATGAAATTGTTGATCACCAACTGTTTTAGGTAAGGAATTTTCATTGATACTATCTATTATTATCATTCACTGGTACCTAAAAAAAACCCAATTGTTTCCTCCTGTTATCAAATTTTGAAAAAGTTGATTGGTGTTTAGGGTTATTTTAATTTTCTAGGGTTTGGTATTTTTTGGGTTTGATTTCGAATTCGATCAAGAACAAGAGTTATTGGTTTTCTAATACTGATACAATGATATTCAATCATTGGTTATTGAAATTGTCTATAACTAGTTAGTATCTAGGGTTTGGGTCCAGTATGATATTATTAGCAGCTTAAGCTTATTGCATTAGCTTCACAGCTAAAACTTTTCATAAGCGGAATTATGCGAATGCAAAGTTCACATACCTTGTAAACACTCTCATGTATAATATGTATTAGTTTAGTTTGATCTGAATTTTATAATTTTGGTTCTTTAACAGCATAGGTAATGCCAGTTTCTTGTATTAAAAGCTTGCAGGTGCAAGTCTGCTTGATATCTGGTTGTCATAATAAGAGTACATTCACATAATAATAAATCAATAACTGTGGTCTTAATAATGCTGAATTCATTTCTAGTAACTATACTAATTTGTGTGGATTTGGTTTTGCGTTTCTGTTCATGACAGGTTAATGCCAATGATAGAACAGTTCTAGATCAAGTAACTGATTCCTTAAATTCCTTGCTAGTGCTAATGAGGATTCAGGAGATTTCAATTCAAACGAGAATAAATTCTCTATGAAGTTTGGTAAGGTCAGTGAGAGTGTGGCAGAGAAGGGAGACTACACAACACATTTTTGTACATTGTTGTCTTGCACGAGTAATATGATCTCATCTCATTAGTGCTTTCAAGGTGAAGTGGTGCTGTTTTCCCGTATTGATTTGGAGGCAACACAAAAAAAAAATTCACCCC